>NC_060125.1:234908564-235211481 GCF_021461395.2 Schistocerca americana | reverse complement strand
ACACGCAGGAAAAAGCGATGGATATCACAACAAGTAAACGAGTGGAAGGGTCGCCAATGCACAGCCGATGCTTTGTAAGTATAAGTGAAACAGTTCTGGTGAAAAATCTCTTTTAAACTGCAGTAAGCGTAAAACGGAAAAACTACAATAATGGCAAATGAAATGATTCTTTTTCATAATTCATACAGCCTCTCCATTCAGATGTTTCACAGAGTCAAGATGAGTATGCCTGTTAGTGCCAGAGAGTTAAAATAGGCCTACTTCATAGATTTAATGGAATTCGTTTTCGTCTGTAAGCTAACAGTATTTCAGTCAATAACCAACTGTTATCACCCATCAAATTAAAGTGTATCAATAAAAATGTCACTGTTCTAGCTAGAACAGTTAACCTGCAGCAGCTGAACACGCTGTTCAGTGGTAGGGCTGTTCCACAAGGCAAGAAAGCAGCGCACACAGTTGAAAACATGCATAATATTTTTATTTAAATAAAAGTCTGGTTGTGACGTCAGTAAAAAAGCTTTTGAAAACAGGTAAGAAATTAAACAACTTGTCGAATATTAACGAGGAAATGAGATTACCAATTGACGTCAGCAAAAGATCTTTTAAACAATTAAGAAACCAAGCAGTTTGTCTAACATTAAGAGACATCTGAAGTTCAAATGGTTCAAATGCCTCTGAGCACTATGGGACTTAACATCTGAAGTCATCAGTCCCCTAGAACCTAGAGCTACTTAAACCTAACTAACCTAAGGACATCACACACATCGATGCCCGAGGCAGGATTCGAACCTGCGACCGTAGCGGTCGCGTGGTTCCAGACTGAGGCGCATAGAACCGCTCGGCCACAGCGGCCGGCAGACATCTGAAATCAGCCAAGTTGCATCTTAATAATAGAAGCTTAACATTTAAACATCGTCTGCCCCGCTAGCTGAGTGGTTTGCCGGCACGGTAGCTCAGCGTGTTCGGTCAGAGGATTGGCTACCCTCTGTAATAAAAAAACTCAGTGAACGGATCAACGAACAACCCGAAAGGGTGTCATGCGACGTCCTCCCCGAACACATACAACGAAAAAAAAGTGGTCACCGCGACGGAATGCCATGCAAAGGGGCGTGGGTTCGATTCCCGTCTGAGTCGGAGATTTTCTTCGCTCAGGGACTGGGTGTTGTGTTATCATCTTCACCATCATCGCCATCATCTCATCCCTATCGACACGCAAGGAGCCGAAGTGGCGTCAATTAAAAAGAGTTGAACCAGGTGACTTGTCTACCCGACTGGAGGCCCTAGCGACAGGACATTTAATTTAATTTAAACATCTTAAATGATTGAAAAACAGCCGGCCGGTGTGGCCGAGAAGTTCTAGGCGCTTAAGTCCCGTTACGGTCGCAGGTTCGAATCCTGCCTCTGGCATTTAAGTATGTCATGTCCTTAGGTTAGTTAGGTTTCAGTAATTCTAAGTTATAGTGGACTGTTATTTATAATCCGTATTGATTGCAAAAAAATTTTATTCACATGATCGGTTTCGGTTCCTCTAAAACCATCTTCAGATCTGCAATTTCGGTTACCGGAGTAATCCGTCCACACTCAGCATTCTTCACATGCTGCGTTACTGACTGACGACCTCAGATGTTAAGTCCGATAGTGCTCAGAGCCGATTTTTGGTTGCAGAAAATTCGGTAACAATTGACAGAAGCCACGCAAGCAGTGCGTCACGTCCTGTTGCAGAACCAGGAGAAGTTATACATGATCAATGCAGCCCCGTGAGAGGCAGAATAACCCGACGGACAGGATGGGCCGTGTGATTCCGGCAACCACGGGGATGCTGGGGCAGGTCTCGCACAAAGTGAACTACAACTAAGAAGTAACCTTAGAAAACCAGTAACAGTGCACTTTTACAAAGGGCGACACATTTTTCATTATATTATCATTTAAGAGCCAAATACAGTTAAATAAAAACCTCTACCCAATCTGCGAATATGGTCATCAGCAACCAAGCACGTAACCACTTGGTAGCATTCTTATTACAGGAGTAAGAAAGCCAATGAAGCTTACGTGCCCCCAGAACTGATAAACAGTTACTGGTGCCAATTATGCAGCAGGAACAGTCATTAAATGTTATTTTTAAATAGAAGAAATATCATACTCGCTGACTCCTAACATGTTTTGCACGTAATTTGTCGTAATTGAGCTCGTTCGTGAGTGTAATTACTACGAGACTGAACGTGAATTGTTTTTCTTTATTGTGGTTCAAAATGGTTCAAATGGCTCTGAGCACTATTCGACTTAACTTCTGAGGTCATCAGTCGCCTAGAACTTAGAACTAATTAAACCTAACTAACCTAAGTTCATCACACACATCCATGCCCGAGGCAGGATTCGAACCTGCGACCGTAGCGGTCGCTCGGTTCCAGACTGTAGCGACTAGAACCGCACGGCCACTCTGGCCGGCTTTCTTTATGTTGTGCGTACTATAAGGAGCGTTCCAAAAGAAACGAACTGGAGGCATAATTACAGAAACCATTACCTGTAAGTTAAAAGTATTGACCCTGACTGTTGAACCACTTGTCCTACTGTGACACAATGGCTGTCTCATAAAATTCCCGGGGCTGCGACGTTAGCGGGCCGGAGTGGCCGAGCGGTTCTAGGCGCTACAGTCTGGAACCGCGCGACCGCTAAGGTCGCAGATTCGAATCCTGCCTCGGGCATGGATGTGTGTGATGTCCTTAGGTTAGTTAGGCTTAATTAGTTCTAAGTACTAGGCGACTGATGACCTCAGAAGTTAAGTCGCATAGTGCTCAGAGCCATTCTAGCTCCGTCGTTAACCAGTTCCGCACGTACAGCTGAACGTCGTCGTCCGAGGTACAGGAATGGTTACGTTGACCTTCTTTGACCAAGATGGCCCCCTTCTGATTCACTTCCTGCAGCACGGGAGAACAGTGAACGCCCAGCGTTACTCGCAAACCTTGACCATCCTTCGCCAAGCGATCAAATCACAACGATCAGGCAATCTCACTCATGGGGTCATTCTGCTCCACGACAATGCAAAACCTCATAGCGTCAACAGTCCAGGCATTCCTGCAGAAATTCAAATGGGAGGTTCTCGGCCACCCTCCATACATTCCGGACCTCTCTCCCTGTGATTACGCCATTTTTGGTCCCCTCAAAGATGCTCTAAGGGGCATCGATTCACCTCGGACGACGAACTCCAGCTATACGTGCGGGACTGGTTAACATCGCAGCCCTGTGAATTTTATGAGACAGCCCTGTGTCACAGTCGGACAAGCGTCTCAACACCCAGGGCCAGTACTTGTAACAAAAAGGTACTGGTTTCTATAACTATGCCTCCGGCTCGTTTCTTTTTGAAAGCTCCGATTGGACAATTTATGTGTTCTCGATCAACCTATGATCCTTTCTTATCAAGGCCAAAATGCCGTTTGGTCGTTCTGTGCCAATATGTAGAAGAAATTACGCCGTGAACCAAAAAATTACTGTACTTAAATTTTTTTGGAAGATGATTCATAATATACATAAATGACCTTGTGGATGACATCGGAAGTTCACTGAGACTTTTTGCGGATGATGCTGTGGTATATCGAGAGGTTGTAATAATGGAAAATTGTACTGAAATGCAGGAGGATCTGCAGCGAATTGACGCATGGTGCAGGGAATGGTAATTGAATCTCAATGTAGACAAGTGTAATGTGCTGCGAATACATAGAAAGAAAGATCCCTTATCATTTACCTACAATACAGCAGGTCAGCAACTGGAACCAGTTAATTTCATAAATTATCTGGGAGTACGCATCAGGTGTGATTTAAAAGGAAATGATCATATGAAGTTGATCGTCGGTAAAGCAGATGCCAGACTGAGATTCTTTGGAAGAATCCTAAGGAAATGCAATCCGAAAACAAAGGAAGTAGGTTACAGTACACTTGTTTGCCCTCTGCTTGAATACTGCTCACCAGTGTGTGATTCGCACCAGATAGGGTTGATAGAAGAGATAGAGAAGATCCAACGGAGAGCACCGCGCTTCGTTACAGTATCATTTAGTAATCGGGAAAGCGTTACGGAGATGATAGATAAACTCCAGTGGAAGACTCTGCAGGAGAGACGCTCAGTAGCTCGGTATGGGCTTTTGTTGAAGTTTCGAGAACATACCTACACTGAGGAGTCAAGCAGTATATTGCTCCCTCCTACGTATATCTCACGAAGAGACCATGAGGACAAATCAGAGAGATTAGATCCCACACAGAGGCATACCGACAACCCTTCTTTCCACAAACAATACGAGACTGGAACAGAAGGGAGAACCGATAGTGGTACTCAAGGTACCCTATACCACACACCGTCAGGTGGCTTGCGGAGTATGGATGTAGGTGTAGATGAAGCAATGAGGAAGAAATGGCTATCATGAAATCACAGGAAGAACATTACTTCTTATTCAAGTTCAACACTGATTTTTTGTTTTGTGAAAGTTCTTAAAAGAGGTTAATTTTAATGACAAAGACTTCAGTTTATCGTGATCGTAATTGAGTGTCACGCACAAGCATCTTCCACAGCGTTGGCTTCCTTACTTTCACATATCCCTTCTTAGAATTTTTGTTACTACTAATACACTGACGGAAAAATTCGCAAAACCAAGAAGGAGCCGTGTGACATAAACGAAAGTTGGTATGCGTGTCTACGTACGATGCAATGTTGTGACGTAACGCACTAGGTCCGCAGGCGTCCTTTGTTTTGGAAGGTGCTGGACAGCAGCGTCTGCGAACTGATCGAAAAGCACTCGTTGAGGAGGTGCGGACATGAGTCTCGTCCTGCAGACCAGCCTATAGTACTCGTTGCCGTACAGGGTTCGACCCACGGCCTCCAGTTAGGGGACAGGGGCTGGAAGCATGAGTGTTAACTGCAGGGACAAAGTGCGCCCCTCCTACAGATGACTAATGGCGAACAGCTGGTCAAGCTTCCAGTACAACAGCGGTGAACCGGAACGAGATCTGCGCCTTGCAACGGCAGAATCTCTCCAGCAAGACTTGCGGCTCCGTAGATGATCGAAAAATCGATTAGGCGTACAGAGGGTCAACTGACATAGTCTTCCCTAGCCACAAGACAGCTACAACTGAGATGACTGATTAAGAAGGCGTAGTATTTATGTTTATGCTTCCAGTGGGATCTGTTGGGGTG
Source organism: Schistocerca americana (assembly GCF_021461395.2). Lineage (NCBI taxonomy): Eukaryota > Metazoa > Arthropoda > Insecta > Orthoptera > Acrididae > Schistocerca > Schistocerca americana. Next base: position 235,206,302 of record NC_060125.1, on the reverse strand, counting down.
GGGGTAGCAGTGATGTCACGTGTACTTTTTTCTAGTCTAATCAGCTCCTCCTACTGGCTTCAGACTTCCGTCTTCTTCTTTCAGAAGATCTTTACTGCTGCAACAGTGGCTAAATAATTACTGTTTTGTTGTGTGTGGACTTTCTTGTGACAAGTGAAATGACACCATTTCAGAGACTTACAGGTACTGTTGTATACAGACGGAAGCCTTGACACAAATTTTCACTCGTCGCTTCAGTCTGTATATACAGGGTTCCATTGATCGTGACCGGGCCAAATATCTCACGAAGTAAGCGTCAAACGAAAAAACTACAAAGAATGAAACTCGTCTAGCTTGAAGGGGGAAACTACACTCCTGGAAATTGAAATAAGAACACCGTGAATTCATTGTCCCAGGAAGGGGAAACTTTATTGAAACATTCCTGGGGTCAGATACATCACATGATCACACTGACAGAACCACAGGCACATAGACACAGGCAACAGAGCATGCACAATGTCGGCACTAGTACAGTGTATTTCCACCTTTCGCAGCAATGCAGGCTGCTATTCTCCCATGGAGACGATCGTAGAGATGCTGGATGTAGTCCTGTGGAACGGCTTGCCATGCCATTTCCACCTGGCGCCTCAGTTGGACCAGCGTTCGTGCAGGACGTGCAGACCGCGTGAGACGACGCTTCATCCAGTCCCAAACATGCTCAATGGGGGACAGATCCGGAGATCTTCCTGTCCAGGGTAGTTGACTTACACCTTCTAGAGCACGTTGGGTGGCACGGGATACATGCGAACGTGCATTGTCCTGTTGGAACAGCAAGTTCCCTTGCCGGTCTAGGAATGGTAGAATGATGGGTTCGATGACGGTTTGGATGTACCGTGCACTATTCAGTGTCCCCTCGACGATCACCAGTGGTGTACGGCCAGTGTAGGAGATCGCTCCCCACACCATGATGCCGGGTGTTGGCCCCGTGTGCCTCGGTCGTATGCAGTCCTGATTGTGGCGCTCACCTGCACGGCGCCAAACACGCATACGACCGTCATTGGCACCAAGGCAGAAGCGACTCTCATCGCTGAAGACGACACGTCTCCATTCGTCCCTCCATTCACGCCTGTCGCGACACCACTGGAGGCGGGCTGCACGATGTTGGGGCGTGAGTGGAAGACGGCCTAACGGTGTGCGGGACCGTAGCCCATCTTCATGGAGACGGTTGCGAATGGTCCTCGCCGATACCCCAGGAGCAACAGTGTCCCTAATTTGCTGGGAAGTGGCGGTGCGGTCCCCTACGGCACTGAGTAGGATCCTACGGTCTTGGCGTGCATCCGTGCGTCGCTGCGGTCCGGTCCCAGGTCGACGGGCACGTGCACCTTCCGCCGACCACTGGCGACGACATCGATGTACTGTGGAGACCTCACGCCAGACGTGTTGAGCAATTCGGTGGTACGTCCACCCGGCCTCCCGCATGCCCTCTATACGCCCTCGCTCAAAGTCCGTCAACTGCACATACGGTTCACGTCCACGCTGTCGCGGCATGCTACCAGTGTTACAGACTGCGATGGAGCTCCGTATGCCACGGCAAACTGGCTGACACTGACGGCGGCGGTGCACAAATGCTGCGCAGCTAGCGCCATTCGACGGCCAACACCGCGGTTCCTGGTGTGTCCGCTGTTCCGTGCGTGTGATCATTGCTTGTACAGCCCTCTCGCAGTGTCCGGAGCAAGTATGGTGGGTCTGACACACCGGTGTCAATGTGTTCTTTTTTCCATTTCCAGGAGTGTATATGCCGCTATGGTTGGCCCGCTAGATGGCGCTGCCGTAAGCCAAACGGATATCAACTGCGTTTTTTAAAATAGGAACTCCCATTTTTTATTACATATTCGTGTAGTACGTAAATAAATATGAATATTTTAGTTCGACCACTTCTTTCGCTTTGTGATAGATGGCACTGTAATAGTCACAAACATATGACTCACAATTTTAGACGAACAGTTAGTAACAGGTAGGTTTTTTAAATTACTATACAAAACGTACGTACGTTTGAACATTTTATTCCGGTTGTTCCAATATGATACATGTACCTTTGTGAACTTATCATTTCTGAGAACGTATGCTGTTACAACGTGATTACCTGTAAATACCACATTAATGCAATAAATGAAACTTACTGGAAGATCAAAACTGTGTGCCGGACCGAGACTCGAACTTGGGACCTTTGCCTTTCGCGGGCAAGTGCTCTACCAACTGAGCTACCCAAGCATGACTCACGACCCGTCCTCACAGCTTTGCTTCTGCCAGTACCTCGTCTCCTACTTTCCAAACTTTACAGAAGTTCTCCTGCGAGCCATGCAGAACTAGTACTCCAGACAGAAAGGATATTGCGGAGACATGCCTTAGCCACAGCCTGGGGGATGTTTCCAGAATGAGATTTTCACTCTGCAGCGGAGTGTGCGCTGATATGAAACTTCCAGGTCTCGAGTTCGCGTCTCGGTCCGGCACACAGTTTTAATCTGCCAGGAAGTTTCATATCAGCGCACACTCCGCTGCAGAGTGAAAATCTCATTGTGGAATGCAATAAATGCTCAAAATGATGTCCGTCAACCTCAATGTATCTGGAAATACTTGTAACTACATTCCTCTCAACAGCGAGTAGTTCGCCTTCCCTAATGTTCGCACATTGACAATGCGCTGACGCATGTTATCAGACGTTGTCGGTGGATCACGACAGCAAATATCCTTCAACTTGCCCCACAGAAAGAAATCCGGGAACGTCAGATACGGTGAACGTGCGGGCCATGGTGCTTCGACGAATAATCCACCTGTCATGAAATATGCTATTCGATACCGCTTCAACCGCACGCGAGCTATGTGCCGGACATCCATCATGTTGTAAGTACATCGCCATTCTGTCATGCAGTGAAACATCTTGTACTAACATCGGTAGAACATTACGTAGGAAATCAGCGTACATGGCACCATTTAGATTGCCATCGATAAAATGGGGGGCAATTATCCTTCCTCCCATAATGCCGCACCCTACAGTAACCCGACAAGGTCGCTGATGTTCCACTTGTAGCAGTCATCGTGGATTTTCCGTTGCCCAATAGTGCATATTATGCCGCTTTACGTTACCGCTGTTGGTGAATGACACTTAGTCGCTAAATAGAACGCGTGCAAAAAATCTATCATCGTCCAATAATTTCTCTTGTGCCCAGTGGCAGAACTGTACACGACGTTCAAAGTCGTTGCCATGCAATTCCTGGTGCATAGAAATATCGTACAGGTGCAATCGATGTTGACGTATCATTCTCAACACCGACATTTTTGAGATTCACAATTCTCAGGCAGTTGGCCTGCTACTGATCTGCGGATTAGCCGCGACAGCAGCTGAAGCACCTACTTGGGCATCGTCATTTGTTGCAGGTCGTGGTTGACGTTTCACACGTGGCTGAACACTTCCTGTTTTCTTCAATAACGTTACTATCCGGCGAACGGTCCGGACACTTGGATGATGTCAACCATGATACCGAGCAGCATACACAGCACACGCCCGTTGGGCGTTTTGATCACAATAGCCATACATCAAGACGATATCGACATTTTCCGCAATTGGTAAACGGTCCATTTTAACACGGGAAATGTATCACGAAGCAAATAACCGTCCGCATGGGGGAATGTTATGTGATACCACGTACTTATACGTTTGTGACTGTTACAGCGCCATGTATCACAAAGCGAAAAAAGTGGTCCAACTAAAACATTCATATGTCTTTAGGTACTACTCGAATATGTAGTAAAATGGGGGTTCCTATTTCAAAAAACGCAGTTGATATCCGTTTGATCTATGGCAGCGCCATCTAGCGGGGCAATCATAGCGTCATCTGGTTTCCCCCCTCAAGCTAGACGAGTTTCGTTCATTGTAGTTTTTTCGTTTGATACTTGTTTTGTGAGATATTTGGTCCGGTCGCTATCAATGAACCACCCTGTATATAAAGTCAAATCTGAATGAGACCAATGAAGTCTCTGAAATTGTGTCATTTCATGTGTACAATTGCTGGATCCCAAATTTACGTTCGATGGTGAGGTGCTATTCCGGAACATGGAGTGCCTCGGCAATTATGTGCGTGTGTGAGAGAGAATTTAAAGTAGACTGAGGCGGCAGTGAGAATTTGTATCGAGGAGAGAGACGTGCCAGGGTAATTTATGCAGTTATGTGAACCGCTGTGTCCAGGTAGCTTAGTACCTAATGCACCTGCCCAGTAAGCAGGAGCCCTGGTTTCGATTCCCTGCCTCGGTACACATTTTCAATCACCGCTTCAGTCTATGTACATAAAATTTCTTGTGACCCTTTGCCCTCACACCACAATGAAGCATTGACCTAAAGTATGGTAGAAAACCCAAAGAGATTATGATCGTATTACAGTACACCAGTGGCAAAAACCAGTCAATACCGTCACTGCGGGATAGCGATGGAAATGTTACAGATGATGGTGCCACTAAAGCGGAGTTGCTAAATACAGTTTTCCGTAATTCCTTCACGAAAGAAGACGAAGTAAATATTCCATAATTCGAAAGTAGGACATCTGTTAGCATGAGTGGCAAAGAAGTTAGGTGTTGCGAAACAACTCATATCACTTTAGAAAGGTAACTTTTCCGGTCCAGATGGTATACCAATCAGGTTCCTTTCAGAGTATGCAGACGAATTAGCGCCTTTCTTAGCAGTCATATACAACTGCTCACTTGACGAAAAAGGTCACACCAATATTTAAGAAAGGAAATAGGAGTAACCCATTGAATTACAGACCCACATCACTGACCTGAATTTGCAGTAGGATTTTGGAGCATATACCGTACTCTAACATTATGAATCACCTTGAAGAAAATGACTTATTGATACATAACCAACACAGATTCATAAAATATCGTTCTTGTGCAACGCAGCGAGCTCTTTATTCCCATGAAGTAATGAGTGCTGTCGACAAGGGATCTCAGATCGATTCCATATCCTCAGATTTCCAGAAGGCTTTTGATACCTTTCCTCACAAGCGACTATCAATCAAATTGCGTGCATATGGAGTATCGTCTCAGTTGTATGACTGGATTCGTGATTTCCTCTCAGAGAGGTCACAGTTCGTGGTGATAAGACGGTACATCATCGAGTAGAACAGAACTGATATCTGGCGTTCCGCAAGGTAGTGTCATAGGCCCTCTGCTGTTCCAGATTTTCATAAACGATCTAGGTGATAATCTGAGCAGCCCCCTTAGATTGTTTGCAGATGACGCTGTAATTTACCGTCTAGGAAAATCATTAGACGATCAATTCCAATTACAAAATAATCTAGAGAGAATTTCTGTATGGTGCGAGAAGTGTCAATTGGCACTAAACAAAGTTAAGTGCGAGATCATCCACATGGGTACTAAAATAAATCCGAAAAATTTTGGGTTTACGAGGAATCACACAAGTCTAAGGGCTGTCAATTCGACTAAATACCTAGGAATTACAATTATGAGCAACTTAAATTGGAAAGACCACATAGATAATATTGTGGGGAAGGCGAAACAAAGACTGCGCTTTGTTGGCCGAACACTTAGAAGATGGGACAAACCCCCTAAAGAGACAGCCTACATTACGCTTGTCCGTCCTCTACTGGAATATTGCTGCGCGGTGTGGGATCCTTACCAGGTAGGATTGACGGAGGACATCGAAAAAGTGCAAAGATGGGCAGCTCGTTTCGTGTTATCGCGCAGTAGGGGTTAGAGTGTCACTGATATGATACGCGAGTTGGGGTGGCAGTCACTGAAACAAAGGCTGTCTTCTTTCCGGCGAGATCTATTCACGAAATTTCAGTCACCAACTTTCTCTTCCGAATGCGAAAATATTTTATTGACACTCACCTACCTGGGAAGAAATGATCATCATAGTAAAATAAGAGCAATAAGAGCTCGAACGGAAATATTTAGGTGTTCCTTTTTCCCACGCGCCATTAAAGAGTGAAATGGTAGAGAAGTAGTATGAAAATGGTTCGATGAACCCTGTGCCTGTGAACTGCAGAGTAACCATGTAAATGTAGATGACGGTATATTTCTGTTGACACGATGTCATTGTTCTTAGTTTGCAGACTTGGGCGCACGGCCGGTCCAGCTTGTCAAAAAAATGGTTCAAATGGCTCTGAGCACAATGGGACTTAACTTCTGAGGTCATCATCCCCTAGAACTTAGAACTACTTAAAGCTAACTAACCTAAGGACATCACACTTATCCATGCCCGAGGCAGGATTCGAACCTGCAACCGTAGCGGTCTCGCGGGTCCATACTGTAGCGCCTAGAACCGCTCGGCCACTCCGGCCGGCCCAGCTTGTCACAAATTCTTCCGCGTTCACCACAACCTACTAATGTTTACCCTCTAGCTAGCAGTCTGCTGATCCTTGACTCAGACGTCTTGGCTTTGACCTCGTTAATGAGTGACGTCAACAAATTTTTAGTCTTCACCTGTGGTACTACTCTCGGCTGCAACAGCTGTTTAAGATATGGAAGATTAACTCGTAGAGCGAGCTATGTCCGAGAAAAGATTTTTCATGACTACGATTAGAGTCTATTCTGAATCGCTGCATTTATACTTTGCTTTCAGCTCTAACGTAACCTGCCAGACAATATACAGTTGTATGAGAGGTAGCTGTAGTTACAGTTAAACACATTCCCAGCGTCGTTCCATCACGCTGATGAACAACATCGTAGCATTTTCCCAGTGCTTGACAAGTGAGCGTTGGTATGTGACACATGTAATTTGCAGCGACATTGCAGGGTTTCAAGGAGAACGACTGGGAAGACTACATTGCGTGCCTCTGCGTCACACTGCAGTCCCCTGACGCGGTGGAAGACATTAGACCAGCGCGCGCTCGCAACGCTGCTCGACGTCTTGTCTTCCTGCCCTGATGTTCCTCCCCATCAGTTGCGCCGTTCGCAGCACGGGGGTGAAACTAATATAGCGACTTAGTTCGCTGCCACACCACTTGGAGCGCTGCAAGTCTACCAATCCATTATCTCTCTTTCTCATTGGCTGACGTTTAGCCTTCCATGTTTGTTTTCATTTCATAGGTGACAGAAATTAGTTTCATCACAGTGTGCTTCTGATTATGATTTTTCGTGTGTATTGCACTCTTTGAATTGCGCTGTAAATATGTTACTCTTATTCTGACTGCGTTCTTCTCGCATCTGTATTATTAGGTGCAGTACATGATTACAAATTTGTTTTTATTTCACATAAAACAGAAACTGCTTTCTTTGCATGTTATTCTGTAGTTTTATGTGTATCTGTTATTACGTACGAATCTGAGTGTGACCTATTCGATTTAAATGCATTTTAAGTATATTGCTCGTATTCTACGTTTTTTTTTTTTTTTTTTCCTCCGTACATTCTCGCACTTAATGTGGAACTCAATGTTAGCAGATTCTGACAGTATCAGTATTTAGCTTTATTATATCTAGCCACGAAATGAGCGTGAAGTTGTAAGAGGTCCATGACCAAGGAATTTATTGCTAGCGCACTCGAGCAGATATAATTTCACGCGCTGCCTGCGATATGTAAGCTATAAGAGAAACTCAGACCAGAGAGCAGTGTTGTCAGCAGTAGGAACTGTGTACCAGTAAAGAGTAACTAGTAGCTAGCAGTCTGACGTATCGAGTTGGCTGGGTCAGTTGTGGGGTGCGATGGCGGTGCCTGAGCGATGTAGTATAAGGTAAAAGCAGCCTCGCGCATATGTACTATTGGTATATCAAGTTCCATTTAAATGTTTTAAAAAATCTATTAATAATATCTTTTTTATAAAAATTAACTTTTGACGATCATTCATTTCAATTTAAAGAATTTAAAAATTTCTCCAATCCATGGTCATCCCGATTATTGTAAAGAAAAATCAGTTGTTTCTTTTTATACATGACAAATCTATCGGCCAGCATTGCACTGGGCTGTGCCAAAAAAATTTCATATAGGAACAGATATATATGCGTTATTCGGCGACTTAATTGAGGTAAGAATTTTCAATTTATTCAGTACGATCTTTCATGGCCATGATGCAGCACTGCTGACGTCCAAATTTACCAGTTTAGATTCACAGACAGTTAATTTTTGAAAGGTTACAAATGAGTCACATTTTTTATTAGGAAGTTAGTCACATCTTATTATTGCAAGGTTACGGAATAATAAACTGTTGGAAGGTTACATTGAATGTGAATGATATAATTATATATTTTTTACTTTTGGGAGGTTATTATATTTTTTATCTGTGTGGAGGTTACACTAAATGTGAATGATATAACTATATATATATTTTCTTTTTGTGGGGAGGTTACAAAGTTCTGTTTTGAAACGTGTTACTTCTTGCCACTGAGTGCATGCGTTTGACAGTGTCTTGCAGAGTATGGATGTAACTGTAGATGATCGTGTCCTATATCGTGTAAACTTGGTGACTAGAGTATTCTTCCTTCCAAATGTTAAAAATGCGACAGTAGTTCACACGTTATTAATAGAGCGGTACGTTTTAGCATACTTCAATGAAAATTTCGGTGGAGTCCATTACATGCGAAATTACAAAAAACCGTACTAACAAAAATTTCGTAGAATACGAGCGATATACTTACAGTGCATTTAAATCGAGCAGTTCGCACATGGATTCATAGACAGTAACATGAGTCTATAGACTACCGTGTGGCGAAACTTCTATTTCATATGAAACAAAAACAAATATGGAATCATTCACCCCACACAATATCACGAAAGAGAGCAAAAATTAAGCAGAATACGAGCAATATATTTACGTTGTAAGTAAAAAGGGTGCAATTATCACAAGATGGTTGTAACCAGGAACAAATTTCCACGTGATAACCGTCACACGGTCGAAATTGCAATTCTGAGTTTTACATATAAATACACTTTACATAAGACTATGAGACCCACCCATAAGGTACGAACGAAAAATATGTATTTTCGCGTATTACCAGTATTTCGAAAAGCAATAATACGGATTTCCGCGCCATATTTCTGTTCGTATTCGATGTTCACTGCCGCGCCACTTGGAGCGCAGCTGTCGTTCTGTTCCCGTGTCGTAACACGGACCTTGGACTGCTGATAATTTGGTGTCTGTTGTTCTCAGTTTCTGCCGACCAGTCTTCCAGGGTTCGCGTGTGATAACGCAATCGCTCTCCAAACGATTTGACGTCACCGTTTAGAGACACATTTGCACTTGCGTTACTGAGACTGTGACAAGAATCTAGTAGTATGTTAAACCTCTCATATATCGCAAACAATTCCACATTTAGAAACAAGGTTTCCGATAAGCTTTAATATGTGAATGGGGAAGTATTTCGCTGTGTAGGTAATACCTGTAAATTTTTCCAGAACTGCCATATCGACATTTTTTATTGGAACTGTATGTACTTTTTTAATGCATTTAGCTTCCATCATCACCCACTTGTATTTCTTTTTCAGCGGACACATCGCATAACATGTATGAAGCATTCTGCAGTTTTTTTTTTTTTTTTTTTTCTTACAGTTTCACCGCAAACAGCCGTTTATCAACATTACCTGCCGCTTTTGAAGTGTTATCGCATTTCATTATGAAAAAGTACACCACTCCTTTTAAAAAGCTAATATTGATTTTATTATTGAGATGAATAGACGGTACTAGTTTTCCATTTTTGCATTTTGCCGAAAACACGTTTGATATCTTCAAAAATTTATAAAACATTGCGAATGTTTGTGTTACATAAACTCGTCAGCCACCTGTCACATGGTTATGTTGTTAGTCATTAATGGATGTCAGCCATTCGCCTACATCTGCTGCCTTAGCACACATTCATTCGTAATGGTTCTCTGCTTTTTTCATTGCAGTTGATGTTTTCCATTTTGGCTTGATAATTTCGTTTTCTACTTCAGAAGGATTACACACACAATTTTACGCATTTTCTCCCCTGGATTTCAGGTGACAGGATTCTTTTGGGGTACGGTTTTAATCCGAGACCTGTGTGAAGAAATGACCCTTTAATCTACAAACCAACCAACCAACTCTTGGCTGTCGAGCCGTAAGGTGGGTGACTTCCAGGTTACTATCCCATCGCTGTCCACGATGTCTCCTGACACGGCTTCGCTGATCATCGAGGCTCAGTTCGAAGCTGGACTCATCACTGTAGATAATTCTACTCCAGTCCACGAGATTCCAGGCCGAATCTGTCCGAAATCACTGCATACTGGCTTGTTGGTGTACGGAGGTCAATGGTAGTCGGCACAAAGGGTGCCATGACCTCAGTCTCCATTCTGTGAGGCGCCTGCTAATGGTCATTGTGGTTGCTGAAGCACCAGTTGCACGACGGATCATTGATGATGAATCAGGCTCTCTGGCGACCACTCGGTCCTTGCGTTCTGTCGTCTCTCTAGGTCGACCGCTTGCTTCTTGTTGCTGTGATCGTCCATGGTTGATCCATTCCTGCCGACATCGCCGAATCGCCACTATTCAAATGACGAGCAATTCGCCGATTACTACAGCCGGCTTCTCTGAGCCCATCTACTCTCAAATGCTGACGTCATCTTAAATTGTTCACGCGCCTCTCTGCGAGCCACAGTTACTGTCCAACTGTCCAACTGAGTACGTGGAATGAATTTCTCGAAGACTTTGTAAGGGGTTCACCACCCAGCTACATATCTGCTGTTACTTATGCAGTGTTAAGTGTAGTTTTAATTTGGGCAACGCATTTGCTAATTTGTCATATTTTTTCACATATCAACGGCAACTTATTGCTCTTTGTTGTCATTGTACTTAAATGAGAATCCCTCTTGCTCAACAAAGCATCTGGCTCGTGTTCATTTATAAGACTTCTAATTCTGGTTTCTATGTGCAATTATAGTATTTCTGGTTTTTCAACTAGTTCATTGTAAATGGTCGTATTGAGAAAGAACCGACCCAGATACATGTACGTTGAGTCACACTACAACACACAGAACAGTTACACTTGTGCTTTGTTGTTTCGTAACTTTTATAGTTGCAGGGGACTTATTTAATCAATTGTGTTAACGAAAATTCCTTGTCTTTCTTTATTTTTATTTTATGGAGTCAGATTGCGTGCTAATACTAGTCAGGGTCAACCGGTTACGAGACTTCGCAACCGGTCACACAGCTACTAAAATTATTTCATTTATTCATTAATATTAGTCCTTTCTCTTTAATTGAGCCCCCTTGAAACATACCAGGGCGGAGAGATGCATGAAACCAGCCTTAGGTCTCAGCATAACAACAACAACATTTGGAATGTATCGAACATACTACACTTCTGGCCACTAAAATTGCTACATCAAGAAGAAATGCAGATGATAAACGGGTATTCATTGGACAAATATATTATACTAGAACTGACATTTGATTACATTTTCACACAGTTTGGGTGCATAGATCCTGAGAAATCAGTACCCAGAACAACCACCTCTGGCCGTAATAACGACCTTGATACGCCTAAGAATTGAGTCAGAGCTTGGATGGCGTGTACAGGTACAGCTGCCCATGCAGTATCAACACGATACCACTGTTCATCAAGAGTAGTGACTGGCGTGTTGTGACGAGCCAGTTGCTCGGCCACCACTGACCAGACGTTTTCAATTGGTGAGAGATCTGGAGAATGTGCTGGCCAGGGCAGCAGTCGAACGTTTTCTGTATCCAGAAAGGCCTGTACAGGATCTGCAACATGCGGTTGTGCATTACCCTGCTGAAATGCAGGGTTTCGCAGGGATCGAATGAAGGATAGAGCCACGGGTCGTATCACATCTGAAATGTAACGTCCACTGTTCAAAGTGCCGTCAGTGCGAATAAGAGGTGACCGAGACGTGTAACCAATGGCACCCCATACCATCACGCCGGGTGATACGCCGGTATGGCGATGACGAATACACGCTTCCAATGTTCGTTCACCGCGATGTCGCCAAACACAGATGCGACCATCATGATGCTGTAAACAGAACCTGGGTTCATCCGAAAAAATGACGTTTTGCCATTCGTGCACCCAGGTTCGTCGTTGAGTACACCATCGCAGGCGCTCCTGCCTGTGATGCAGCATCAAGGATAACTCCAGCAATGGACTCCGAGCTGATAGTCCATGCTGCTGAAAACGTCGTCGAACTGTTCGTGCAGATGGTTGTCGTCTTGCAGACGTGTACATCTACATCCATACTCCGCAAGCCACCTGACGGTGTGTGGCGGAGGGTACCTTGAGTACCTCTATCGGTTTTCCCTTCTATTCCAGTCTCGTATTGTTCGTGGAAAGAAGGATTGTCGGTATGCCTCTGTGTGGGCTCTAATCTCTCACATTTTATCCTCATGGTCTCTTCGCGAGATATACGTAGGAGAGAGCAATATACTGCTTGACTCCTCGGTGAAGGTATGTTCTCGAAACTTCAACAAAAGCCCGTACCGAGCTACTGAACGTCTCTCCTGCAGAGTCTTCCACTGGAGTTTATACAGGGTGTTTCAAAAATGACCGGTATATTTGAAACGGCAATAAAAACTAAACAAGCAGCGATAGAAATACACCGTTTGTTGCAATATGCTTGGGACAACAGTACATTTTCAGGCAGACAAACTTTCGAAATTACAGTAGTTACAATTTTCAACAACAGATGGCGCTGCGGTCTGGGAAACTCTATAGTACGATATTTTCCACATATCCACCATGCGTAGCAATAATATGGCGTAGTCTCTGAATGAAATTACCCGAAACCTTTGACAACGTGTCTGGCGGAATGGCTTCACATGCAGATGAGATGTACTGCTTCAGCTGTTCAATTGTTTCTGGATTCTGGCGGTACACCTGGTCTTTCAAGTGTCCCCACAGAAAGAGGTCACAGGGGTTCATGTCTGGCGAATAGGGAGGCCAATCCACGCCGCCTCCTGTATGTTTCGGATAGCCCAAAGCAATCACACGATCATCGAAATATTCATTCAGGAAATTAAAGACGTCGGCCGTGCGATGTGGCCGGGCACCATGTTGCATAAACCACGAGGTGTTCGCAGTGTCGTCTAAGGCAGTTTGTACCGCCACAAATTCACGAAGAATGTCCACATAGCGTGATGCAGTAATCGTTTCGGATCTGAAAAATGGGCCAGTGATTCCTTTGGAAGAAATGGCGGCCCAGACCAGTACTTTTTGAGGATGCAGGGACGATGGGACTGAAACATGGGGCTTTTTGGTTCCCCATATGCGCCAGTTCTGTTTATTGACGAAGCCGTCCAGGTAAAAATAAGATTCGTCAGTAAACCAAATGCTGCCCACATGCATATCGCCGTCATCAATCCTGTGCACTATATCGTTAGCGAATGTCTCTCGTGCAGCAATGGTAGCGGCGCTGAGGAGTTTCCGCGTTTGAATTTTGTATGGATAGAGGTGTAAACTCTGGCGCATGAGACGATACGTGGACGTTGGCGTCATTTGGACCGCAGCTGCAACATGGCGAACGGAAACCCGAGGCCGCTGTTGGATCACCTGCTGCACTAGCTGCGCGTTGCCCTCTGTGGTTGCCGTACGCGGTCGCCCTACCTTTCCAGCACGTTCATCCGTCACGTTCCCAGTCCGTTGAAATTTTTCAAACAGATCCTTTATTGTATCGCTTTTTGGTCCTTTGGTTACATTAAACCTCCGTTGAAAACTTCGTCTTGTTGCAACAACACTGTGTTCTAGGCGGTGGAATTCCAACACCAGAAAAATCCTCTTTTCTAAGGAATAAACCATGTTGTCTACAGCACACTTGCACGTTGTGAACAGCACACGCTTACAGCAGAAAGACGACGTACAGAATGGCGCACCCACAGACTGCGTTGTCTTCTATATCTTTCACGTCACTTGCAGCGCCATCTGTTGTTGAAAATTGTAACTACTGTAATTTCGAAAGTTTGTCCGCCTGAAAATGTACTGTTGTCCCAAGCATATTGCAACAAACGGTGTATTTCTATCGCTGCTCGTTTAGTTTTTATTGCCGTTTCAAATATACCGGTCATTTTTGAAACACCCTGTATATCATCTCCGTAACGCTTTCGCGATTACTAAATGATCCTGTAACGGAGCGCGCGGCTCTCCGTTGGATCTTCTCTATCAATCCTATCTGATACGGATCCCACACTGCTGAGCAGTATTCAAGCAGTGGACGAACAAGCGTACTGTAACCTACTTCCTTTGTTTTCGGATTGCATTTTCTTAGGATTCTTCCAATGAATCTCAGTCTGGCATCTGCTTTACCGACGATCAACTTTATATGATCATTCCATTTTAAATCACTCCTAATCCGTACTCCCAGATAATTTATGGAATTAACTGGTTCCAGTTGCTGACCTGCTATATTGTAGCTAAATGATAAGGGATCTTTCTTTCCATGTATTCGCAGCACATTACACTTGTCTGCATTGTGATTCAATTGCCATTCCCTGCACCATGCGTCATTTCGCTGCAGATCCTCCTGCATTTCAGTTCAATTTTCCATTGTTACAACCTCTCGATATACTACAGCATCATCTGCAAAAAGCCTCAGTGAACTTCCGATGTTATCCACAAGGTCATTTATATATATTGTGAATAGCAACGGTCCTATGACACTCCCCTGCGGCACACCTGAAATCACTCTTACTTCGGAAGACTTCTCTCCATTGAGAATGACATGCTGCGTTCTGTTATCTAGGAACTCCTCAATCCAATCACACAATTGGTCTCATAATCCATATGCTCTTACTTTGTTCATTAAACGACTGTGGGGAACTGTATCGAACGTCTTGCGGAAGTCAAGAAACACGGCATCTACCTGGGAACCCGTTTCTATGGCCCTCTGAGTCTTGTGGACGAATAGCGCGAGCTGGGTTTCACACGATCGTCTTTTTCGAAACACATGCTGATTCCTACAGAGTAGGTTTCTAGTCTCCAGAAAACTCATTATACTCGAACATAATACGTGTTCCAAAATACTACAACTATCTGTTGACTCAGGGATCGAGACGTGGCTGCACGATCAGTAACAGCCGTGCGGATAAGATGCCTGTTATCTCGACTGCTAGTGATACGAGACCGTTGGGATCCAGCGCGGCGTTCCGTATTACCCTCCTGAACCCACCGATTCCATATTCTGCTATCAGTCATTGGATCTCGACCAACTTGAGCAGCAATGTCGCGATACGATAAACAGCAATCGTGATAGACTGCAATAAGACCTTTATCAACGTCGGAAACGTTATGGTACGCATTTCTCCTCCTTACACGAGGCATCACAACAACGTTTCAACAGGCAACGCCGGTCAACTGCTGTTTGTGTATGAGAAATCGGTTGGAAAATTTCCTCATGTCAGCACGTTGTAGGTGTCGCCACCGGCGCCAACCTTGTGTGAATGCTCTTAAAAGCTAATCATTTGCATATCACAGCATCTTCTTATTGTCGGTTAAATTTCGTGTCTGTAGCACGTCATCTTCGTGGTGTAGCAATTTTAATGGCCAGTAGTGTAGTTTGGTGTGCAAGTTCGGAGCGTTTTTGTTTCACATGTTGGTATGTCTGTTGCTATGATTTATCGATTGTCACTTTGTTTTTCTAATTCACTGTTGCTGTCTGAGTTTACATATCACCATTTTGTCATTTGTAGATAGTGAGTGGATGTGTGGAAGCTACAAAACGCAGTGTCACGTGGAGACATCGGAACATTTCCAACCTATTCTGTTTGAGCTCAATAGAGGGTGACAGCAGCGGAGGCAGCCAGAAATATTTGCGCCGTGTGTAAGCTGATTGTACAGAGCACTGCAGGAAAATGGTATTCTCGTTTCATGGAGAATCGTTCATGAAGACCTCCGGGGTTTGATGAAGATCATTTAAACGCATTAATCCACAATGTTGTATGTCATTGTACACGAGAACTGGCAAACGTGATGAACTGTGATCACTCCAACATTGAACGAAATTTTCATGCAATGGGGAAGGTTCAAAAATCGGGTGTATGGGTACCACATGCTCTAAACCAAAATCACAAAAATCAGCAGTTGGCCGTTTGTGCATCTCTGCTTGCTCATCATCAATTGGCTCGTGAACAACACCGACTATTGCTTTCCTTTACCGTTTCTGCTGGTGGGAAATTGTGTCTTTATGCTAACACAAGGCAAAGAAAGGAATGATTGATCCCAAACAAAGCAGCAACCTGCTCGCATCCACAAAAGCTAATGTTATGCATATGATGGAACAGCGCCGGTGTGGTATACTTCGAATTCCTTGCCCGAGGAGTAAGCATCACCGATGACGTTTTTTATCAACAAGATATCTTCCAGACGCAATCCAACAACAACGACCAGGAAGACTGTGTTAAGTGATGCTACTCTACGAAAATGCTCGCCCGCTTTCTGCTAGACTCACAACAAACACTATACAGGAGTTCGGTTCGGAAGTCATCGTGCAGCCTTCTTATTCATCTGATCTTTAGCCCTCAGATTTTCGCTTTTTCCACTCCCTATCGAACAACCCTTCAACGAACTTCTTTTCCTGATGAAAATGCGCTCCGAACATGGCTCGACGAGTTCTTCGCCTAAAAACTAAGTGATTTCTACACTCTCGGAATTGTAAGCTACCCCTGCGTTGGCCCACTGTTGTAATAGTGAAAGAGAATGTATTATTGATGATTAAACTGTCTGTTATGTGTAGTGTTGCGTTTATTATTTTCATTGCAATTACTACTACTACTACTACTACTACTACTACTACTACTACAACAACTTAGGGGAAAGCGCTACGAACTCATACTCTAGCCCAGTCCACAGCCAATTGATTTTTATCATCTTTTCATAATCTGTTACCTGCGTAGTTCCTGAATGCCATCATGTAATTTTTAATTGCTTACCAATATATCGAATATAGAGTCTCCTCATGAAACGGTTGTGGCACTTACACATTCGGTGTACATTTTCACTGCAATCCATGGAAGTGACTCTGAATTATATCTATAAGAGAACACCAGTGACAAGTACAAATGATAGCTGCTATCCTTCAGAGTGAGTCACTCGCGTAATGGAATTCCTATAGAATTGAAAATAACAAATGTGTTTTTATTGAGTCAGCATTTCTTGAAAGTGGCTCAATTCACGTAAGTGAAAAAAGTAAACAGATGGGGACAAACCTTTCAGGTCGATGAGACGATTATTTGGTGGCAGTTACCGCGTCTTTCCAACACACAGGCGATAACGTGTCGGCTAGCGGAAGGCATGCATGCATGGGGTAGTGGAAACGTGCGAAGGATGATTCACTGGTACCATCCCTCCAGGCTGTTGGTGTTGCGGGCTCTTGGTTTCCTGCCTTTGTATAAGGAAGGTCACCCCCAGATGATTACCAATCGTTTGATAGCTTTTATCTGGGTGCTACTTATAACTTGCTGGGGTGTGTTATATCCTCTGTATATGTCCTGTCTCGGAGAAGTTCCCCTCCATACCAAGTTTATCTTCTATATATGTATATACGCAGTCGAATTAAGTTCCATAGTACTACTGTGGAAAATAGTCTTCACAGGTTACGTGAAACTGGTCGATGCCTGCTCCATTTTGAACTGTACTCGAAAACAAACGAGGGGCAAGTTCGGAATCGGATGCAATAAGTACGAGCTCGCATGTGTGGTGCTGGTCGCTTTGGCCATTTGTAATATTACTGCACTTGTTCAAACATCTCGGAAGTTGGGCATGTCTTTCTGTGCAACGGGAATCATTTTAGGATGGTTGAATGCTTTGCCCACTGTAGTGTGGCTCTGGCAATTTGTGGCCCTCCTCGGCGACTTGGAGCTCACCATCGACGTATTGAAGAAAGAGATCCTGAATGGAGCACCGTTTTCCGTTCCACTGCTGTTACGTGAAGGTAAGACGTAACATGACACATCAACCTTCATGAAACATGACTTACAAATAATTCACAAACTATACCGAGGTGACAAAAGTGATGAGTAGTGATATGCACGTATAGAGATGGCGGTAGTATTGCGTACACATGGTGCAAAATGGCAGAACACTGGCGGAACTATCATTTGTACTTACGTTGTTGTTGTTGTGGTCTTCAGTCCTGAGACTGGTTTGATGCAGCTCTCCATGCTACTCTATCCTGTGCAAGCTTCTTCATCTCCCAGTACCTACTGCAGCCTACATCCTTCTGAATCTGCTTAGCGTATTCATCTCTTGGTCTCCCTTTACGATTTTTACCCTCCACGCTGCCCTCCAACACTAAATTGGTGATCCCTCGATGTCTCAGAACATGTTCTACCAACCGATCCCTTCTTCTAGTCAAGTTGTGCCACAAACTCCTCTTCTCCCCAATTCTATTCAATACCTCCTCATTACTTATGTGATCTACCCATCTAATCTTCAGCACTCTTCTGTAGCACCACATTTCGAAAGCTTCTATTCTCTTATTGTCTAAACTATTTATCGTCCACGTTTCACTTTCATACATGGTTACACTCCATATAAATACTTTCAGAAACGACTTCCTGACATTTAAATCTATACTCGATGTTAACAAATTTTTCTTCTTCAGAAACGCTTTCCTTGCCATTGCCAGTCTACATTTTATATCCTCTCTACTTCGACCATCATCAGTTATTTTGCTCCACAAATAGCAAAACTCCTTTACTACTTTAAGTGTCTCATTTCCTAATCT
Source organism: Schistocerca americana (assembly GCF_021461395.2). Lineage (NCBI taxonomy): Eukaryota > Metazoa > Arthropoda > Insecta > Orthoptera > Acrididae > Schistocerca > Schistocerca americana. The sequence continues at coordinate 235,187,626 of NC_060125.1, read as the reverse complement.
AATTCCCTCAGCATCACCCGACTTAATTCGACCACATTCCATTATCCTCGTTTTGTTTTTGTTGATGTGCATCTTATACCGTCCTTCCAAGACACTGTCCATTCCGTTCAACTGCTCTTCCAAGTCCTTTGCTGTCTCTGACAGAATTACAATGTCATCGGCGAACCTCAAAGTTTTTACGTAATGCATGTAAAAACATTTCCGACGTTATTATAGCCGCACGATGGGAAGTAACAGACTTTGAACACGGAGTGGTAATTGGATTTGTTGTTGGTTGGTTGTTTGGGGAAGGAGACCAGACAGCGTGGTCATCGGTCTCACCGGATTAGGGAAGGATGGGGAAGGACGTCGGCCGTGCCCTTTCAGAGGAACCATCCCGGTATTTGCCTGGAGTGATTTAGGGAAATCACGGAAAACCCAAATCAGGATGGCCGGACGCGGGATTGAACCGTCGTCTTCCCCAATGCGAGTCTGGTAATTGGAGAGAGAGGCATGGGACATTCCACTATCGAAATCATTAGGGAATTCAGTCTTCCGAGGTCAACAGTGCGAAGAGTGTGCCGAGAATACCAGATTACCTCTCATCACGGATAACGGAGTGGCCGAAGGTTCAAATGGCTCTGACCACTACGGGACTTAACATCTGAGGTAATCAGTCCCATAGAGCTTAGAACTACTTAAACCTAACCAACCTAAGGACATCGCACACATCCATGCCCGAGAGGCAGGATTCGAACTTCCTACCGCAGCTATCGCGCGGTTCCAAGCTGAAGCGCCTAGAACTGCTCGGCCATAGCAGTGGTCGAAGGCCTTTACTTAGCGACACAGAGCAGAGGCGTCGCGTACAGCAGTCAGTCTTAACAGACAACCAAGACTGAGTGATATAACAGCGGAAATATATGCGGGTCGTACGACGAACATATCTGTTAGGACAGTGTAGAGAAATCTGGCGTGACCATATTGGTTGGACACTAGACGACTGGAAAACCGTGGCCTGGTCAGATAAGTCCCGATTTCGATTGATAAGAGCTGATGGTAGGCTAGGGGTGTAGCACGGACCCCACGAAGCCATGGACCCAAATTGTCAACAAGGCACTCTGAAAGCTGGTAGTGGCTTCATTATAGAGTGACCTGTGTTTACATGGAATGGAATGGGTCCTCTGGTCCAACTAAACCAACCACTGATTGGAAATGGCTATGATCTTCTACTTCATTTGGAGCCATTCATGGACTTCATGTTCCCAAAAAGCGATGGAATTCTTGTGGGCGACAATGAACCATGTCACAGGGCTACAAATGCTCACGACTCATTTGAAGAATATTCTGGACAGTTCGCGCGAATGATTTGTCCATCCAGATCTTTTAACCTAAATCCTACCGAATGTTTATGGGACTCAGTCGCGAGAATCTTTCGTGTACAAAATCCTGCACCACCTAGGATGACTATTGAGGAAGCATGGCTCAATACTTTTGCAGGGGACATCCAATGACTTGTTGAGTCGGTGCGACGTCGAGATGCTGCAAATAGAGGCCCAAATGTATTTTAGGTGGTGTCTCATGACTTCTGTCACCTCAGTGTAATATAAACATTAATTTCAGTTTGTTCCATGACTTACTGTATGGCTGTAATATTATCTGTAGATTTCTTCTTTCGCGGAAGTTAGTTATATGATCCATAGGTCACATTGACGAATACTGTGATGTGGAATATGTCTGTGAACAAGATCAGAAAAAAAGTCTATGTGCTCGACATTTACAGGTGTTTTTCTCTGTAAATGAACAGCGGACCTTGACGCGGTGGAGTGGCTTACATACCTCAATGACAGGGTTGGCTGAACTGTAGATACGACCACTATGGAGGGATATCTGTGGAGAGGACAAGCTAACTCATGATTCCCAAAGAAGAGCAGCAGTCTTTTCAGTAGTTGTGGGATCCAGAGTCTGGAAGAGTAAATAATAATTAATTGAAACCCACAGCTGCCGACGGGTGTTGTTGACATACCTTGATGGGAACAGCTGAAAATGTGTGCCCCGACCGCGACTCGAACCCGAGATCTCCTGCTTACATGGCAGACGCTCTATCCATCTGAGCCTCCGATGACACAGATGAATAGCGCGACTGCAGATACTTATCCCTTGCACGCTTCCCGCTTGCACGCTGTTCAGTTAATGGAATCTTAAATCCATCAATCTGGTTGTTAGGTTGTAGGATTTGGAAAGGGAAATGGATATGTTGAAGTTAAATATATTGGTAATTAGTGAAGTTTAGTGGCGGGAAGAACAGGATTTCTGGTGAAGTCAGTACAGGGTTATGAACGCAAAATCATATAGGGGTGATACAGGAACAGATCTAATATTGAATAAGAACATAGGACTGCGAATAAGCTACTAAAAACAACGTAGTGGATGCATTATCATAGCAGAGACAGACACAAACCCAACGTCCACCACAGTAGTACCTGTAGATATACTTGGATAACACAGAAGATACTGAACTGAGGAACGGATAAAATATAAAAATGAGGCAAATGAAGCAGGCGAAAAGGTATATACACTACTGGCAATTAAAATTGCTACACCACGAAGACGACGTGCTACAGACTCGAAATTTAACCGACTGGAAGAACATGCTGTGATATGCAAATGCTAAGCTTTTCAGAGCGTTCACACAACACAAGGTTGGCGCCGGTGGCGACACCTACAATGTGCTGACATGAGGAAAGGTTCCAACCGATTTCTCATACACAAACAGCAGTTGACCGGTGTTGTCTGGTGAAACGTTGTTTTGATGCCTCGTGTAAAGAGGAGAAATGCGTACCATCATGTTTCCGACTTTGACAAAGGTCGGATGGTAGCCTATCGCAATTGCGGTTTATCGTATCGCGACACTGCTACTCGCGTTAGTCCAGGTCCAATGACTGTTAGCAGAATATGGAGCCGGTAGGTTCAGGAGGTTAATACGGAACGCCGCGCTGGATCCCAACGGCCTTCCCAACGGCCTCGTATCACTAGCAGTCGAGATGACAGGCATCTCATCCGCATGGCTGTAACGGATCGTGCAGCCACGTCTCGATCCTTGAGTCAACAGATGGGGACGTTTGCAAGACAACAACCATCTGCACGAACAGTTCGACGACGTTTCAAGCCGCATCGACTATCAGCTCGGAGACGATGGCTGCGGTTACCTTTGACCCTGCATCACAGACAGGAGGGCCTGCGATGGTGTACTCAACGACAAACCTGGGCGCACGAATGGCAAAACGTACTGTTTTCCGATGAATCCACGTTCTGTTTACAGCATCGTGATGGTCGCATCCGTGTTTGGCGACATCGTGGTGAACGCACATTGGAAGCGTGTATTCGTAATCGTCATACTGGCGTATCACCTGGCATGATGGTGTGGGGTGCCATTGGTTACACGTCTCGGTCACCTCTTGTTCGCATTGACGGCACGTTGAACAGTGGACCTTACATTTCAGATGTGTTACGACCCGTGGCGCTGCCCTTCATTCGATCCCTGCGAAACCTCACATTTCAGCAGGATAATGCACGACCGCGTGTTGCAGGTCCTGTACGGGCCTTTCTGGATACAGAAAATGTTCGGTTGCCGCCCTGGCCAGCACATTCTCCAGATCTCTCACCAATTGAAAACGTCTCGTCAATGGTGGCCGAGCAACTGGCTCGTCACAATACACCAGTCACTACTCTTGATGAACTGTGGTATCGTGTTGAAGCTGCATGGGCAGCAGTACCTGTACACGCGATCCAAGCTCTGTTTGACTCAGTGCCCTGGCGTATCAAGGCCGTTATTACGGCAAGAGGTGGTTGTTCTGGGTACTGAATTCTCAGAATGTATGCACCCAAATTGCGTGAAAATGTAATCACATGTTAGTTCTAGTATAATATATTTGTCCAATGAATACCCGTCTATCATCTGCATTTCTTCTTGGTGTAGCAATTTTAATGGCCAGTAGTGTACGTAAAATGAAACTGAGAGAAAATATAATATGGCTATGCAGGAATGGCTGAGGAAAAATTCAAGGCTGTAGAAAGTGCATTATTATGGAAAAGATAATGCTGCCTATAGAAAATTAAAGAGATCTGTGGAGAACAGAGAAGCAACTACATGAATGTCAAGTACTAAGCAAGGAAGGGAAAGGTGAAAGGTGGAAGGAGTATATGGGCTCCTCGTCCAGGCCTTGAAAGCCCAATGGAAGTCGACCATCAGCCGTGTCATCCTCTGCCTTGCGGCATCATGCTGATATGGTTTGGAGTGGCATTGGGTCACCACACTGCTCTCGCGACCGTTTAGCCGACTCTTCATTCACTTGGCATCACAAAGTTGAGTGCACTCAGTACCTGTCCTCCCTTCAGGAGTATACAAGGTGAGACAGCTGCCCCTACCGAACTGTTTTAAGCAACCTGCAGCACCTGCAAAAGCCACATTTTCATACACTACTGACGGGTATGCATTGGACAAATGTATTATACTAGAACTGTCATGTGATTACATTTTCACGTAATTTGGGTGCATAGAATCTGAGAAATCAGTACCCAGAACAACCACCTCTGGCCGTAATAACGGCCTTGATATGCCTGGGCTTTGAGTCAAACAGAGCTTGAATGGCGTGTACGGGTACAGCTGCCCGTGCAGTTTCAACACGATACCACAGTTCATCAAGACTGGCGTATTGTGACGAGCCAGTTGCTCGGCCACCATTGACCAGACGTTTTTAGTTGGTGAGAGATCTGGAGAATGTGCTGGCCAGGGCAGCAGTCGAAAATTTTCGGTACCCAGAAAGGCCCGTACAGGACCTGTAACATGCGGTCGTGCATTATCCTGCTGAAATGTAGGGTTTCGCAGGGATCGAATTAACGGTAGTGCCACGGGTCGTCACACATCTGAAATGTAACGTCCACTGTTCAACGCGATACGCCAGTATGGCGATGACGAATACACGCTTCCAATGTGCGTTCACCGCGGTGTCGCCAAATACGGATACGACCATCAGGATGCTGTAAACAGAACCTGGATTCATCCGAAAAAATGACGTTTCGCCATTCGTGCGCCCAGGTTCGTCGTTGAGTACACCATTGCAGGCGCTCCTGTGTATGATGCAGCGTCAAGGGTAACCGCAGCCATAGACTCCGAGCTGATAGTCCATGCTGCTGAAAACGTCGTCGAACTGTTCGTTCAGATGGTTTTTGTCTTGCAAACGTCCCCATCTGTTGACTCAGGTATCGAGACGTGGCTGCACGATCCGTTACAGCCATGCGGATAAGATGCCTGTCATCTCGACTGCTAGTGATACGAGGCCGTTGGGATCCAGCACGGCGTTCCGTATTACCCTCCTGAACCCACCGATTCCATATTCTGCTAACAGTCATTGGATCTCGACCAACGCGAGCAGCAATGTTGCTATATGATAAACCGCAATCGCAATAGGCTACAATCCGACCTTTATCAAAGTGGGAAACATGATGGTACGCATTTCTCCTCCTTACACGAGGCATCACAACAACGCTTCACCAGGCAACGCCGGTCAGCTGCTGTTTGTGTATGAGAAATCGGTTGGAAACTTTCTTCATGTCAGCACACTGTAGGTGTCGCCACCGGCGCCAAGCTTGTGTGTATGCTCTGAAAAGCTAATCAATTGCATATCACAGCATGTTCTTCCTGTCGGTTAAATTTCGCGTCTGTAGCACGTCATCTTCGTGGTGTAGGAATTTTAATGGCCATTAGTATATGCTTATACTCACTGTGGAAGACTACAGAAAAAAATGAAAAGGATTTTTTTGTAGGAACTTTAATGAAAGCAAATTTTGTACTGGGATACATTTTCGCTGGAGGCCACAGTTTTCGATTTATTCAAGAAAAATGCATTTGAAGTTCACTTTGGTACGTTTTTCTTGAATAATTCGAAAACTAAGGCCTCTAGCGAAAACGTATCCGAGTCGAAAATTTAACTACATTAATTTTCCTACAAAAATGTCCTGCTCATTTTTCTGTAGAACTAATACTTGCCGTGTAGCGACCGAGTGTATATGAAAATCTTGCGTTGTAGATTGCATGAAACCAACATGTAGTGGCAGCTGAATGATGTTGTGTAGAAGGTCTGTATAGGGCGATTCCGTGATCGTGTTGCAAATGGATAAAGTTAAATGTATCAATTTGAGGTAAGAGACCCTGGATCTAAAACGACTGAGTCGAAAATTATAAGCGAAACGTTGTGATACCTCTGACAGTGGAATACCTGTATCAATACCGTTGATAATAAAACTGCAGGGTAGGCAACTTTCAGAGGTGGCAGCATGGACCAAAATAATAAAAAAAATCTGTGCTAAAGATGGGCTCTAAAATGCATGTTTTGAACACTATGAGCACTTGTTCATCTTCGAAATTGTGGAACACATGTCTTTTACTGGAAGATCTTTAGTTTCCACCGTTTCGGGGAGGTAGTGTTGATCAAAACAAGAAAGAATGTCCACTAAATATGGGCTCCAAAATGCGTACCTTAAGATCTATGTGCTCTTTTTTCCGTAGCAGAGACGTGTCTCATAGTATCAAAGATTTAGTAGAAGATGTGTGTTTCACAGTAGCAAAGGTGAACAAGTACTCATAGCTCTTAAGGTATGCATTTTAGAGTTCCATATTTATTGGACATTTTTTCTTGTCTTTTTCCACACTACTACCTCTGAAAGTTGCCTACCTTATAATCTTAGCAACAACAGTTCCGGTACATTTGCGCCACTGTCAGGGGTATCAGAACGATTTTCGCTTGTAACTTTCGCCTAGGTCGTTTCGAGACCATGGTGTCTCACTTTAAATTGATACATTCGCCCGCCTCTATCATCCCTGAAAGTTTGTAACATGACACGGATTCATCCTCTGTAAGGGAAACAAGCATGAGGAATATGTTATAGAAAGAGAAGAGGCTCGGCTCTGAGCACTATGGGACTTAACGTCTGAGGTCATCAGTCCCCTAGAACTTAGAACTACTTAAACCTACGTAACCTAAGGACATCACCCACATCCATACCCGAGGAAGGATTCGAACCTGCGACCGTAGTGGTCGCGCGGTTCCAGACTGTAGCGCCTAGAACCGCTCGGCCACAAGAGAAGAGGAACTAGGGGAAAATGAGATGGGAGATATAATGCTGCGAGAAGAATTCGACAGAGCACTGAAAGACTTAAGTAGAAATGTGTGAATCTTATGGGACTTAACTGCTAAGATCGTCAGTCCCTAAGCTTACACACTGCTTAACCTAAATTATCCTAAGGACAAACACACACACCCATGCCCGACGGAGGACTCGAACCTCCACCGGGACCAGCCTCACAGTCCATGACTGCAGCGCCTTCGACTGCTCGGATAATCCCTCGCGGCACCTAAGTATAAAAAAGGTCTCTGGAACTGACGACATCTCCTCAGAATTACTGGTTTCCTTGTACTCCAAGAAGAATGTAATAATTCCATTTCCAAAGAAGGCATGTGCTGACAGGTGTGAATATTACCGAACCAGCAGTTTAATAAGACAAGATTGCAACGCCCTGACACTCAGCCGAAAATAACAACTAAACAGTGAAAACTTCGGAGCTACTATTTTCCGGCACGCCCTCTTAACTGATAATGGCCAAAGTAGAGAGGCTATAAAACGGAGATTGGCAACAGCAAGAAAAGCATTTATGAAAATGAGAAATTTATTAATAGGTAATGCAAATTTAAGTTTTGGAAGGTATTTTAGGAAGGTGTTTGTCTGGAAATGTGAACGATAAGAAGTTCAAACAGGAAGAGAATAGAAGCTTTCGAAATGGGGTGCTATGATACTGTAAAGAAATGCTGAAGATTAGGTGGGTCGAACGAATATCTCATGAGAAGGTAGTAATTAAAACTGGCGAAGAAATAAATTGGTGGCACAACCTGACTAAAAGAAGGAGGCCGTTGATATGACACCGCTTTAGGCATCAACGAGATGTCAATTTGGTAGTGGAGGGGAGTGTATGGAGGGAGTAAAAAGCTGGAGACCAGCAAAAGTACAGTGTATGCAGGTTCGCATAACTGTAGGCCACCATAGCTATTCAGAAACGATAACATTGTCACACGACATAGCATGGAGAGCTGCCTTAAACCAGTCTTGCGGCTGAAGAGCACAACACCAACAACAAATTAATAACTGTTTTTATCAAAGAATTCCTCTATGGTATAGAAGGAGTTGTTATGGAGAAACTTACTTAACCCACATCCGAAAATACTTCTGCTATCAGACGTTTTGTTTCAATAGGCAAACAGTTGAAGAGTTTGAAGCCGCATATTTCATCCCTGTCTTTGCAGAGCTTAGATTCATTAAAGTGGACCACAAAATTATTCATCTTTCGACTGCTGTGCTTCTGAATACCTCTGTTACTCTCTAACGCAGATGGATTGATAATGGCTCCAAGCACTACGGGACTTAACATCTGAGGTCATCAGTCCCCTAGAATTTTTTTTTTGGTCATCAGTCTACTGACTGGTTTGATGCGGCCCGCCACGAATTCCTTTCCTGTGCTAACCTCTTCATCTCAGAGTAGCACTTGCAACCTACGTCCTCAATTATTAGCTTGACGTATTCCAATCCCTGTCTTCCTCTACAGTTTTTGCCCTCTACAGCTCCCTCTAGTACCATGAAAGTCATTCCCTCATGTCTTAGCAGATGTCCTATCATCCTGTCCCTTCTCCTTATCAGTGTTTTCCACATATTCCTTTCCTCTCCAATTCTGCGTAGAACCTCCTCATTCCTTACCTTATCAGTCCACCTAATTTTCAACATTCGTATATAGCACCACATCTCAAATGCTTCGATTCTCCTCTGTTCCGGTTTTCCCACAGTCAATGTTTCACTACCATACAATGCTGTACTCCAGACGTACATCCTCAGAAATTTCTTCCTCAAATTAAGGCCGATGTTTGATATTAGTAGACTTCTCTTGGCCAGAAATGCCTTTTTTGCCATAGCGAGTCTGCTTTTGATGTCCTCCTTGCTCCGTCCGTCATTGGTTATTTTACTGCCTAGGTAGCAGAATTCCTTAACTTCATTGACTTCGTGACCATCAATCCTGATGTTGAGTTTCTCGCTTTTCTCATTTCTACTACTTCTCATTACCTTCGTCTTTCTCCTATTTACTCTCAAACCATACTGTATACTCATTAGACTGTTCATTCCGTTCAGCAGATCATTTAATTCTTCTTCACTTTCACTCAGGATAGCAATGTCATCAGCGAATCGTATCATTGATATCCTTTCACCTTTTATTTTAATTCCACTCCTGAACCTTTCTTTTATTTCCATCATTGCTTCCTCGATGTATAGATTGAAGAGTAGGGGCGAAAGACTACAGCCTTGTCTTACACCCTTCTTAATACGAGCACTTCGTTCTTGATCGTCCACTCTTATTATTCCCTCTTGGTTGTTGTACATATTGTATATGACCCTTCTCTCCCTATAGCTTACCCCTACTTTTCCCTCTTGGTTGTTGTACATATTGTATATGACCCTTCTCTCCCTATAGCTTACCCCTACTTTTTTCAGAATCTCGAACAGCTTGCACCATTTTATATTGTCGAACGCTTTTTCCAGGTCGACAAATCCTATGAAAGTGTCTTGATTTTTCTTTAGCCTTGCTTCCATTATTAGCCGTAACGTCAGAATTGCCTCTCTCGTCCCTTTACTTTTCCTAAAGCTAAACTGATTGTCACCTAGCGCATTCTCAATTTTCTTTTCCATTCTTCTGTATATCATTCTTGTAAGCAGCTTCGATGCATGAGCTGTTAAGCTGATTGTGCGATAATTCTCGCACTTGTCAGCTCTTGCCGTCTTCGGAATTGCGTGGATGATGCTTTTCCGAAAGTCAGATGGTATGTCGCCAGACTCATATATTCTACACATCAACGTGAATAGCCGCTTTGTTGTCACTTCCCCCAATGATTTTAGAAATTCTGATGGAATATTATCTATCCCTTCTGCCTTATTTGACCGTAAGTCCTCCAAAGCTCTTTTAAATTCCGATTCTAATACTGGATCCCCTATCTCTTCTAAATCGACTCCTGTTTCTTCTTCTATCACCTCAGACAAATCTTCACCCTCATAGAGACTTTGAATGTATTCTTTCCACCTATCTGCTCTCTCCTCTGCATTTAACAGTGGAATTCCCGTTGCACTCTTAATGTTACCATCGTTGCTTTTAATGTCACCAAAGGTTGTTTTGACTTTCCTGTATGCTGAGTCTGTCCTTCCGACAATCATATCTTTTTCGATCTCTTCACATTTTTCCTGCAGCCATTTCGTCTTAGCTTCCCTGCACTTCCTATTTATTTCATTCCTCAGCGACTTATATTTCTGTATTCCGGATATTCCCGGAACATGTTTGTACTTCCTTCTTTCATCAATCAACTGAAGTATTTCTTCGCAGCTACCTTCTTTGTGCCTATGTTTTCCTTCCCAACTTCTGTGATGGCCCTTTCTAAAGATGTCCATTCCTCTTCAACTGTACTGCCTACTGCGCTATTCCTTACTGCTGTATCTATAGCGTTAGAGAACTTCAAACGTATCCCACTTCTTTGCGTATTGATTCTTCCTGACTAATGTCTTGAATTTCAGCCTACTCTTCATCACTACTATATTGTGATCTGAATCTATATCTGCTCCTGGGTACGCCTTACAATCCAGTATCTGATTTCGGAATCTCTGTCTGACCATGATGTAATCTAATTGAAATCTTCCCGTATCTCCCGGCCTTTTCCAAGTATACTTCCTCCTCTTGTGATTCTTGAACAGGCTATTCGCTATTACCAGCTGAAACTTGTTACAGAACTCAATTAGTCTTTCTCCTCTTTCATTCCTCGTCCCAAGCCCATATTCTCCTGTAACCTTTTCTTCTACTCCTTCCCCTACAACTGCATTCCAATCGCCCATGACTATTAGATTTTCGTCCCCCTTTACATACTGCAATACCCTTTCAATATCCTCATACACTCTCTCTATCTGTTCATCTTCAGCTTGCGACGTCGGCATGTATACCTGAACTATCGTTGTCGGTGTTGGTCTGCTGTCGATTCTGATTAGAACAAGCCTGTCACTGAACTGTTCACAGTAACACACCCTCTGCCATACCTTCCTATTCATAACGAATCCTACACCTGTTATACCATTTTCTGCTGCTGTTGATATTACCCGATACTCGTCTGACCAGAAATCCTTGTCTTCCTTCCACTTCACTTCACTGACCCCTACTATATCTAGATTGAGCCTTTGCATTTCCCTTTTCAGATTTTCTAGTTTCCCTACCACGTTCAACCTTCTGACATTCCACGCCCCGACTCGTAGAACGTTATCCTTTCGTTGATTATTCAGTCTTTTTCTCATGGTTACCTCTCCCTTGGCAGTCCCCTCCCGGAGATCCGAATGGGGGACTATTCCGGAATCTTTTGCAAATGGAGAGATCATCATGACACTTCTTCAATTACAGGCCACATGTCCTGTGGATACACGTTACGTGTCTTTAATGCAGTGGTTTCCATTGCCTTCTGCATCCTCATGTCGTTGATCATTGCTGATTGTTCCGCCTTTAGGGGCAATTTCCCACCCCTAGGACAAGAAAGTGCCCTGAACCTCTATCCGCTCCTCCACCCTCTTTGACAAGGCCGTTGGCAGAATGAGGCTGACTTCTTATGCCGGAAGTCTTCGGCCGCCAATGCTGATTATTTATCAAAATTTAGGCAGTGGCGGGGATCGAACCCGGAACCGAAAACGTTTTGATTATGAATCAAAGACGCTAACCATAGACAACGGGTATAGATCCAGTGTCATTACCAGGGCTTAAAATCGTGGTTGCTAAGAGCAAGAAGGAACTGAAGGGGGACTAGCAACGGAACGGACCAATCCAACTTGTCAAAACCTACACTGAAAATTTACAGGAAGGAAGAATACACCGAAAGAAACGCACGTTCAAAATTTTAGTTGCTACGAGGCACTATAATTATTTTTTAACAAGATAAAAAGGGAGATGGATAGGTTAAAGTTAGATATAGTGGGAATTAGTGAATTTCGGTGGCAGGAGGAACAAGACTTTTGGTCAGGTGATTACAGGGTTATAAATACAAAATCAAATAGGGGTAATGCAGGAGTAGGTTTAATAATGAATAAAAAAATAGGAGTGCGGGTTAGCTACTACAAACAGCATAGTGAACGCATTATTGTGGCCAAGATAGGCACAAAGCCCATGCCTACTACAGTAGTACAAGTTTATATGCCAACTAGCTCTGCAGATGATGACGAAATAGTTGAAATATATGACGAGATAAAAGAAATTATTCAGGTAGTGAAAGGAGACGAAAATTTAATAGTCATGGGTGACTGGAATTCGTCGGTAGGAAAAGGGAGAGAAGGAAACTTAGTAGGTGAATATGGATTGGGGGAAGAAATGAAAGAGGAAGCCGCCTTGTAGAATTTTGCGCAGAGCATAACTTAATCATAGCTAACACTTGGTTCAAGAATCATAAAAGAAGGTTGTGTACCTGGAAGAATCCTGGAGATACCAAAAGGTATCAGACAGATTATATAATGGTAAGACAGAGATTTAGGAACCAGGTTTTAAATTGTAAGACATTTCCAGGGGCAGATGTGGATTCTGACCACAATCTATTGGTTATGAACTGCAGATTGAAACTGAAGAAACTGCAAAAAGGTGGGAATTTAAGGAGATGGGACCTGGATAAACTGAAAGAACCAGAGGTTGTAGAGAGTTTCAGGGAGAGCATAAGGGAACAATTTACAGGAATGGGGGAAAGAAATACAATAGAAGAAGAATGGGTAGCTCTGAGGGATGAAGTAGTGAAAGCAGCAGAGGATCAAGTAGGTAAAGAGACGAGGGCTAATAGAAATCCTTGGGTAACAGAAGAAATATTTAATTTAATTGATGAAAGGAGAAAATATAAAAATGCCGTAAATGAAGCAGGCAAAAAGGAATACAAACGTCTCAAAAATGAGATCGACAGGAAGTGCAAAATGGTTAAGCAGGGATGGCTAGAGGACAAATGTAAGGATGTAGAGGCTTGTCTCACTAGGGGTAAGATAGATACTGCCTACAGGAAAATTAAAGAGACCTTTGGAGAGAAGAGCACCACTTGTATGAATATCAAGAGCTCAGATGGCAACCCAGTTCTAAGCAAAGAAGGGAAGGCAGAAAGGTGGAAGGAGTATATAGAGGGTTTATACAAGGGCGATTTACTTGAGGACAATATTATGGAAATGGAAGAGGATGTAGATGAAGATGAAATGGGAGATAAGATACTGCGTGAAGAGTTTGACAGAGCACTGAAAGAACTGAGTCGAAACAAGGCCCCGGGAGTAGACAACATTCCATTAGAACTACTGATGGCCTTGGGAGAGCCAGTCATGACAAAACTCTACCATCTGGTGAGCAAGATGTATGAGACAGGCAAAATACCCTCAGACTTCAAGAAGAATATAATAATTCCAATCCCAAAGAAAGCAGGTGTTGACAGATGTGAAAATTACCGAACTATCAGTTTAATAAGTCACAGCTGCAAAATACTAATGCGAATTCTTTACAGACGAATGGAAAAACTGGTAGAAGCGGACCTCGGGGAAGATCAGTTTGGATTCCGTAGAAATGTTGGAACACGTGAGGCAATACTAACCTTACGACTTATTTTAGAAGAAAGATTAAGAACAGGCAAACCTACGTTTCTAGCATTTGTAGACTTAGAGAAAGCTTTTGACAACGTTAACTGGAATACTCTCTTTCAAATTTTGAAGGTGGCAGGGGTAAAATACAAGGAGCAAAAGGCAATTTACAATTAGTACAGAAACCAGATGGCAGTTATAAGAGTCGAGGGGCATGAAAGAGAAGCAGTGGTTGGGAAAGGAGTGAGACAGGGTTGTAGCCTATCCCCGATGCTATTCAATTTGTATATTGAGCAAGCAGTAAAGGAAACAAAAGAAAAATTCGGAGTAGGTATTAAAATCCATGGAGAAGAAATAAAAACTTTAAGGTTCGCCGATGACATTGTAATTCTGTCAGAGACAGCAAAGGACTTGGAAGAGCAGTTGAACGGAATGGACAGTGTCTTGAAAGGAGGATATAAGATGAACATCAACCAAAGCAAAACGAGGATAATGGAATGTAGTCAAATTAAATCGGGTGATGCTGAGGGGATTAGATTAGGAAATGGGACACTTAAAGTAGTAAAGGAGTTTTGCTATTTAGGGAGTAAAATAACTGATGATGGTCGAAGTAGAGAGGATATAAAATGTAGACTGGCAATTGCAAGGAAATCGTTTCTGAAGAAGAGAAATTTGTTAACATCGAGTATAGATTTAAGTCTCAGGAAGTCGTATCTGAAAGTATTTGTATGGAGTGTAGCCCTGTATGGAAATGAAACATGGACGATAACCAGTTTGGACAAGAAGAGAATAGAAGCTTTCGAAATGTGCTACAGAAGAATGCTGAAGATAAGGTGGGTAGATCACGTAACTAATGAGGAGGTATTGAATAGGATTGGGGAGAAGAGAAGTTTGTGGCACAACTTGACTAGAAGAAGGGATCGGTTGGTAGGACATGTTTTGAGGCATCAAGGGATCACAAATTTAGCATTGGAGGGCAGCATGGAGGGTAAAAATCGTAGAGGGAGACCAAGAGATCAATACACTAAGCAGATTCAGAAGGATGTAGGTTGCAGTAGGTACTGGGAGATTAAGAAGCTTGCACAGGATAGAGTAGCATGGAGAGCTGCATCAAACCAGTCTCAGGACTGAAGACCACAACAACAACAACAAGATAATAAAGTTACTAATTTTTGAGCACGAAGAACTGCGTATAACAGCGATTTGAACAGCCCTAGCGCGTGAGTCGGCGATTAGGTAGCTTGACAGGTGGTTGTAGCACCGTTTAGCGCGAAGTCCAAAGTGCGCACAGGTGTGTCTCAAGTACTTAAACCATACCAAAAATGGCTCAAATCGTTAATTTTTTTGAATAGTTTGTAGTTCATATCGACAGCCAAACTATTGTAGATTTAGTTGTTATACAAATGGCTTGCAGAGGAATGAAACTCATGGCAGTGTTTAGTCTTACATTTCAGACGACTCCCATCAATGGGGGCTTTAATTCGTTGACATTAACTATTTTATAACAATCCCTGTAGCAATGTTCTTATGATAATTTTTGAATAATGAATATTTTGCTAACAATGAAACATTGCCTTGTTTGTTCCCTGTAGTCGTCAGAAAAATTGTGTGACGAAAACATACATTTTCCGTGCATTAGACCCATCTGGTAAAAGAAAAACTAATGCGTTCAGATACTTCACAGAAACTGCTTGTTTTATCTAGACATATTGGAGTGGAGTAAGAAATGGTCGTGGCCGGTCGGCCACTGTGGCCGATCGGATCTAAGCGTTTCAGTCTGGAACCGCGCTGCTGCTACGGTCGCAGGTTCGAATCCTGCCTCGGGCATGGATGTGTGTGATGTCCTTAGGTTGGTTAGGTTTAAGTAGTTCTAAGTCTAGGGGACTGATGACCTCACATGTTAAGTCCCGTAGTGCTCAGAGCCATTTGAGCCATTTTGGTCGTGGCCCGCGCTATGCTTATTGGGCTGCGTGTGAGACATACTTGATCAAATTCATAAAATGTGGTGATGCAAACTAACAACACAGAACTGACTGAAGTTTACCAGTGCAATTCCGTTGATAAACTGAAATGTCAAAGAGCTATCAGAAATTATACTGTCTGATAATTTTCAGAAAAGTGCTTCACTTCTGAAACTTTTTTATCGAGTGGCTGAATCACACTATTAATTCCAGGTGGAGTCTGAATTATATCAACAGTATTTTCGTCATCCTGCTAAAGAGGTGTGGTTACGTCCAAACCAAAATTCAAATAAAAGCAATGAATTTTCTGCAAATGATAAGAAGACATTTCGAACATGTAACGTGGATAAATAGTCTGAGTTTCCCAGATTTTGCTTTGTCGATTGCAAGACTATCGCAAGTAAAAAGTCATTCTTTTTAAATTCTTAGGCCTAACTGGCCATGATGTTTCAGAAGGCAAAGCTAAACCTGCGGAAATAGTAATCCACTCATATGTATCACTGGCATTGTTGTATACCAATGTATCATAGCATTCATCAACTGCACGAGCGACTGATTGATTGGCTTTATATGGAGCTTTTATGGGAAAACAAGAAACTTCTGCTTGAAGTCAGCTACGAATTTCTCTGCAGTATTATCAATTAATGACATCCCCTCTAGACGTTTTCTTGAGGTGAACTCCGTAATTTTGCCACTTCTTTTTCTGTATAATTTTCTAAATACATGCAGGTTTTAAGGGATAACAAAAAGCTTCGTCTTCACTTCTTCTACGAATACCTCTATAGTATTCTTTCACAATGTTTCGAGTTTCATTTTGGCACATATTTCATACATAGTGTAAAATTTTCTTGCATTTATACAATTCATGTTCAGATTTTACGAAACGAAGCAGTCTATGTGCACTGCTTAAGTGTAAGCGTTTTTTCATTCCTTCGTTTAGCCCAAAAATTTACAGCCCTTCCTTTTTCTCTGAGAGCTATGCGGTACAAGTTTCTTTGGAATTGGTAGGTATTCTATTTTTGTTCTGGACTTTTATTAGCACAGCAGTCACCATTTGAACCACAATTCACGGAGTTGTCCGAGTTTTTCCTGTTTATTCTAATATCTCCAAAACGAAATGTCGGCATCAGTGGAATGAATGTGAAAGAAATTAAATAATAAGTAACACATATGTAGCTCGTCAGGAGAAGTAGGTGATTTCGATTGGATACCACGGAATTCGCATTTCATCTTTGGAAAGTTGAAAATATTAATTGGATTGCAAATTACCGTGAAACTCTAGAACTTCCACAAATGCGTGTTACTTAGCTGGCATATACCAAGACATCACAAAGTAAATTCAGTTTTATCTCCATTGTTGACATTTATCTGTACCGCAAAGGCAACTGCTGTTGATTATGGAGATTAAATGAGTGGAAAATTAGAGAGAAAGTTACTGTGAACAAAGTGTCACAGAAACTATCAACGGAAACTGAAGTTCACTTTACGAATTACGATCACGTTGTGCAGTGTGATTTGTTTACCGACGTACCGTCAACCAGCGACATGTGCCCGCCATGTTCGGCATGCAAATTATCAGCAGGGGTGTACATTTCGCTAGGCGCCTGGCGAAATACGAATTTGCCAATTTTCAACACTTTTTTTAAACACCTGCAGTGAGTCTTAGCATGTAAAATTTTGACACTGCTTTTATTTCGGTGTATTCGTCCATTATAAAAAGTTTCAGATTTCGACGTGTAGGATTGGACAGTTCTGTTGTTACTAGGCAATGTTCAGGTGGTTGGAGCTGACAGCGTACTAGGGTCAGCCAACCATATCTACGAGGGTGAGTCAAATGAAAAACTTAAATTTGTAATAACAAATCGAAATTTCGCGCCGTTATCCTGTAAGTTCGTAAGCGTGCTACAAACAGCGTGCAGAATGGCCTGTAGGTGGCAGCACAGTGCAGATGCACACATATCGTCACAGTATCAGTATAAAGATGGCCGACCCACTTGCTACTTGCATCCGGGAAGAACAGCGTTCTGTTATTTGGTTTTTGCGTAATGAAGGTGTTAAACCTACTGAAATTCATCGACGAATGAAGGTTCAGTACGGTGATACATGTTTGTACAGCAGCAAGTCTACGAATGGAGTAGGAAGTTCGCAAATGTTGTGACTTTAGTGGAAGACGCTCCTCGTCCAGGTCAGGCACAACGAGTTGTGACTCCGCAGAACATTGCAGCAGTTGAAGCCATAGTGAAGGAAACCCGCCGAGTGACACTGAATGACACTGCAGCATGTTTAAAGATTAGTCATGGCTCAGCACACCACGTTGTGCATGATGTGCTCCAGTTTCACAAAGTGTCTGCAAGATGGGTGCCACGGCAGCTGACTCCTGAAATGAGAGAACGACGTGTTCATGCTTGTGAAGAACTTCTTCGGCGCTTTGAACGAGAAGGTGATGGCTTCCTTGCAAGAATCGTTACTGGGGACGAAACCTGGGTTCACTTCCACCAACGGGAGAGAGCGAGCAAGGAATGGCGCCATTCCTCAGCATCAAAACCAAAGAAGTTTCGAATAGAACCATCAGCAGGGAAGGTTATGCTGACTCTCTTTTGGCACGAAAAAGGATTCATTTTGGAGCAACACATGCCTAAAGAGACCACTGTCACCAGTGCATCATACACAGATCTCCTAAAAAATCATCAGCGACCTGCAATCAAACCAAAGTGACGTGGATTGCTGTCGGCAGGTGTCCTTTTGCAACATGACAATGCAAGGCCCCACACTGCCCGTACAATAGTTGCAACAATCACAGACCTGCATTCTGAGTGTCTGCCTCGTCCACCATACTCACCAGACCTTGCCCCAAGTGATTTCCATATGTCTGGACCACTCAAAGACGCAACGGGAGGAGAGAAGTTCCGTTCTGATGAAGAGGTACGCCACGCGGTGCACGAGTGGTTGCGCGGACTACCAAAAGAATTTTTTTTCTAAAGGAATTTATGCGCTTTGTAAGCGCTGGAGGACTTTCATTGAGCGTGGAGGAGATTATGTAGAAAAGTGATACAATAAAAGTGATACAATAAATAATATTTAAAAAAATATTGAAGGTTTACGTTTGACTCAGCCTCGTAACTGCGGCGGTCATCGATTTGGCGTGGCAGGAAGCGCGTCTTCGACAGCGGGCGGAGCTGGATGTCTGGTTTTGGCGGCGAGGTGAAAGGTAAAATGAAATGTGCGTGTAGGATTTGTTGCGCCCCTTCGGGGAAATTCGGTCACCTGGTACAAGTTCTTTTAGTTGGCACCACGAATCCAGCGCCCCGAGATCGAGAGCCGTCAACGCTAACCAAAAGACCACGAGTCGCCAGGAAGTGTCCCTTAACTTTTTCGACAACAATGTCTTCCAGGGCGATCTTGTCTCGTTCTACAGATTGTGGCCGTACGCACGATTGACCGGGAAAACTTTATTTTGTGGTCGATCAAATTATTGTTCAACATCCTTGTGAAATATATTGTCCAAAATTCTTACGGTTGCACAGGTGGACAACATGCCACTTTCGTTTTAGCTGTAAGTCTTTCACTGGGCAAAGTGCATATCGCCAGTCAGAATGGACGTCTCGTGTCCCGTGGACTTAGGCGCCACCTCTGCCCCCGCATTCCTCGGGCGTGGGTCTGTGTGTTTTCCTTAGTGTAAGTTAGTTTAAGTTAGATTAAGTAGTGTGTAAGCCTAGGGACCGAGACCTCAGCAGTTTGGTCCCATAGGAACTTACCACCAGGATGTTAATGATGTTTTTCAAAGAAATATTATGTGGTTCTCTGAAAACGGATCCTCCCTCAATTATGATAAAACATCCGACAATCACTTCTGTACAAAAAATAGAGTCGTACAACAATTGATGCAGAATAAGTACAGGATTCAGTAATTAGGATAGCTTACTGCGAATTTCCTGGTGTACTAACTGATGACACTCAAACGGGACGAAACATATTACTGAGCTTCTCAGACAATTAAGTTCAGGTACTTATGCTCTTCGTATAATCGCTAGTCTTGAAAAGAAACAAATTAACCTCCTAACACATTTTGCATATGTCCAGTCTTACGAAATAATTTAGTGGGGTAACTCGTCACTTAGGGGAAAAAAATCAGCAACCTGATGCAAAGTATGTCTTCCTCTGATTTTTTCAAGGTTAAATACGTAAAACGACACCTATATCTACATACATACTCCGCAAGCCACTATATGGTGCGTGGCTGAGAATACCTTGTACTACTACCAATCAGCTATTCTTGTATTCGCAGATAGATCGAGGACAAAACCAATGCCTATATGCCTCCATACAACCACTAATTTCTCTTATATTCGTGCTCCTTACGCAGAATGTACGTTTACTGCAGTAGAATCATTCTGTAGTCAGCTTCAAATGCCGACTCTCTACATCTTCTCAATATTGTTCGTCGAAAAGAACGTCACCCTCCTTACAGGAATCCCATTTGTATTTACGAAGCATCTCCGTAATACTCGCATATTTTTCGAAACTACCGTTAAGAAATCCGGAAGCCCGCGTTTAAACTGCTTCGATGCCTTCCTTTATTCCGACCTGGTGTGGACCACAAAGACTCGAGCAAAACACAAGAATCGATGGCACAGCTGTTCTATACACGATCTCCTTTACAGATGAACCATACTTCCAAAGTCCTTCCCTATTACAGTCCTTACATGCTCATTCCATTGCATATTGCTTCGCAACGTTACTCCTAGATATGTAATCGATGTCACCGCGTCAAGCAGTATGGTGAAGATGCTGTACAAGAACCTTAAAAGAAATCATTAAACTACTCGGACAAGCAATTTTCAGATCACATATTCGGCAACAGCCTAAAGACTTGACAAATAATGCAGAACAACAGGAACCAGTTCTTGAATAATTAAAATTCAGGATGAAAGAACACAACCAAGAGAATAAAAGGACAACGCACAGAACTGATTTACACTAGATCAAGCCAAAGAATTACAATTTACAATGACAAAACAAAATATTATGATAAAATATCAGTGTTCGTAACACCAAAACAGCGACCTTAATCACGTAAGACTCTAATGCCCAAATTCACAGAATATCTTGTTGCGTTCAAAAGTCGCACGAATTGACACAATTAAATGGGCATCACAATTAACAACATAACCGTGACTAGTAATTAAGCCCTCTAGATAATTTTATCGTGCACATGCAAATGCATAATTAAACCACGTATACAAAATTTCCTTCACCAAATACTCTTGCAACGGCTCCAATAAATATGTTACCTAGAAGATTTACAACCCGGAATAACCAAACACACACAAAAACAGTCAAATGCATATCAAGAATATGCTCAACTTTGCACAGACACACTGCTCATTTACGTTACCTAGGACCAGAACAGCTACCAACATGAATAACTTAGAAGTATACATCCTCGATGCAGCGAAGCATCCTAAATCACTTAATAATGGCAAGTCTTCCAGTCCACATTGTATATGAATTAGGTTTCTTCCAGAGTAACCTGATACTATAGCTTCGTAGTTAGTAATCATATACAACCTCTCGCTAGACGAATTATTCGTACCTAAAGACTGGAAAATTGCACATGTCATACCAATACTCAAAAAAAAAGAAATCGGAGTACTGAATTACAGACCCACATCACTGTAGTCGATTTGCAGTAGGATTTCGGAACATATACTGTATTCGAACATAATATCGTTCTCGTGAAAGAGAATTACATCTTTATTATCACGAGTAATGGGTGCTATTGACACGCGATCTCAATTTGATTCCATATTTCTAGATTTCCAGAAGGCTTTAGACACCGTACCTCAGAAGCGACTTAAAATCAAATTGCGTGCCGACGTAGTATCGTATCAGTTGTCGGACTGGATTCTTGATTTCCTGTCAGTAAGGTCACAGTTCGTAGTAAGTGACGGAAAATCACCGAGTAAAAGAGAAGTGATATCTAGAGTTCCCCAAGAAATTGTTATAGGCCCTCTGATGTTCCTTATCTTTATAAACGATTTAGGAAACAGTCTGAGCAGCCCTCTTCGATTTTTTGCAGATGATGCTGTGATTTGCGGTCTATAAAAGTCATCAGATCGAAACCAGTGGCATAATGATTTAAATAAAATACCTGTATGGTGCGAAATATAGCAACTGACTCCAAAGACTGAAAAGTGTGCACTCTCCCACATAAGTACCAAAGGAATCCAATACATTTCCGTTACGCGATAAATCACACTATTATAATGACTGTAAACTCGACTAAATGTTTAGGAATTACAATTACGAACAACTTAAACTGGAACAGTCACATAGATGATGTTGTGGGAAAGGTGAACCAAAGACTGCGTGTATTGACAGAATGCTTAGAAGATGCCACAGGTCTTTTAAAGAGACTTTCTACACATCATTTGTGTCCTTTTCTGGTTTACACTGAATGACATGGGATCCATTCCAGACAGGATTAATGAAGCACATCGAAAAAGTTTAGAGTAGGGCAGCTCGTTTTGTATTATCATATGGTTCAAATGGCTCTGAGCACTATGGGACTTAACATCTGAGGTCATCAGTCCCCTAGAACTTAGAACTACTTAAACCTAATTAACCTAAGGACATGACACATATCCATGCCCGACACAGGACTCGAACCTGCGACCTTAGCAGGCGCGCGGTTTCGGACTGAAGCGCCTAGAACCGCTCGGCCACCGCGTCCGGCATTTGCATTATCACGAAAGAGGGCAGAGAGAGTGACGGATATGATTCGCGAGATGAGGTAGTGGTCATTAAAACAAAGGCGTTTTTCATTATGATAACATCTTATCACGAAATTTGAATCACCTACCTTCTCCTCCGAATGCAAAAACATTTTGTTGACGTGAACCTACACACGGAGAAATAATGATCGTAAAAAGATAAGAGATATCAGATCTAGAGCGGAAAGATGAAGCGTTGGTTTTTACCGCGCGCTTTTCGAAAATGGGACGATAGGGAAATAGTCTGAAGGTGGTTCGATGAGCCCTGCGCCAGGCCCTTAAGCTTGAACTGTAGAGTAGTCACGTAGATGTAGATGTAGTGCCTCTACTATTACTGGTACGATAACGTCGGCTGTACAGCAAGTAGACTTAAAAACAAGTTGGAATGTACCCTGTGAAGGAACTTATACAAGGCGCATACACACACAAAGTAAATGATGTCCGCGGTTTGTGGTCTTGCGGTAGCGTTCTAGCTTCACGCGCATGGGCTCCCGGGTTCCATTCCCGGAGGGGTCTCACCGCTCAATAATCAAGCACACCATTTCATGTAAAGATCTGTAACTGTTAAAAATTGTAAATAAAAGTTTATATACGTTAAAAAAAAGAGGGGTCAGGAATTTTTTCTGCCTCGAGGTGAGTGGGTGTTGTGTGTCTTTCATGACCATTTCATCCTCATTTCACTCGCAAGTCGCCGTAGTGGTGTTGAAGAACTTGTGGAGCGGCGGCCGAACCGCTCCGAGAGGGGTCTCCCGGCCACCAATGCCATACTCCCATTATTATTATTACAGCAAAAGATGCCGCCCTAGTTCATGCTCTCCAGGGACAGCAATGAACAGGCTACCGGCCACCACCAATGCACCGGACCCCGCCTCGGGGTCGCTGGTTCGTATTGTCAGCCGCCAAACACCTCTCGGCTCCTGAGAAGCCTCTCTTACTCTGTGCTCTTCCGTTGCTACTCAACAAACTAACTCCCAGTCACCGCGGGTCTTCGCTCGTTATTTCTGGGTGGCGCTGGTGATACCAGCACGAGAGAACTGCAGCGGCCTTGGAGCCAACTGATGAACGGGGTGGATATTGCTCTGCGCTGCGAAGTCGTGCCACAAAGGCCAGATGTACCACTCGTAGCCACGTAAAACGACCTGAGAACACTGTACGCAGAAAGATTCTAACCGAAAGGGACCGGAAATGAGTGTCTAGCCCTTTAGGCGACAGTCGGATTCAATCCAGACAGGAAATGATGCTGCCAGTGAATGTTCGTCCGTGCCAACAAATTTCTGGGAGTAATTGATAATCTAGAAAAACGCCATATAAAACGTTGTGGTCATCTTTTACTTGAAATTTCACTTCTCTCAGGCACACCTTTTGTTGGATGAAATTGCACGTTTCGATATTACATCGTTCTCAAAGGCGAAGAAGTAGTATATACATGGTGTCAGGTTACGTTAATGTTACAATGGATCTGATAAATTGTAGAAAAATGTTTCCAAATATTAAAAATACAAAAACTATTCATGCTAAAATACTATTTACATTACTGACATATGGGTACATCGTGTCTCGTCATCTGCTGTGAATCACAGCCAAGTGGAAACTAATCGTAATGCTACATGGTCTTAATTCAAGACGGTCATAAGAGGGTGCTAGTGTAGCAATATGTCTGCCAGTTACCTGTGATTTCTAGATAAAATTTTTAAAAATTTTAAAAAAGTGCATTGTATATTGTCAATGTCATTTTTCGTACAATTAATTACATTGTGAGCAGGCCGAGCGGTTCTAGGCGCTTCAGTCTGGAACCACGCTACCGCTACGGTCGCAGGATCGAATCCTGCCTTGGGCATGGATGTCTGTGATGTCCTTAGGTTAGTTAGGTTTAAGTAGTTCTAAGTTCTAGGGGACTGATGACCTCAGACGTTAAGTCCCATACTGCTCAGAGCCATTTGAACCAATTACATTGAGACAACATTGTATTTACAAGTACATGGGACATAACACGAATATGTGAAACTATGTCTATTAATAAAAATAATGAAATCATCTTCCAGCTATCGTATTATAAATGAAGATGGGGGCAGCGCTGTGAAATATATACAACACAGTGAACAGCCTCTATAATCTATTGTTCATCATGAACAAGTAACATGAACTTATTTAAATTACATGAATTCTTCATATATCTCAGTGGGTTACACAGGTCACTGTATGTAAATGTAATTGACAATGTACTAGGCCCATAGTTGCTTTGTTAACTATTGAAATCTCCAGTATTTCACCATTCCCTTAACACGCCTCCCCCCCCCCTCACTGTCGGCCCCTCCCCCTCTTCAGTCTTCTTTCTTATTTAATCTACCTTTGCCGGCCGGAGTGGCCGAGCGGTTCTAGACACTACAGTATGGAACAGCGCGACCGGTACGGTCGCAGGTTCGAATCCTGTCTCGGGCATGGGGATCACCAATTTAGTATTGAAGGGCAGCGTGGAGGGTAAAAATCGTAGAGGGAGACCAAGAGATGAATACACTAAACAGATTCAGAAGGATGTAGGTTGCAGTGGGTACTGCGGGATGAAGAAGCTTGCACAGGATAGAGTAGCATGGAGAGCTGCATCAAACCAGTCTCAGGACTGAAGACCACAACAACAACAATTCGCCAAAAAAATCATTTTTGCTTTACTTGTAGCGTTATATGTCAGATTCATTATGATACGCCCATCATTTCGTTGTCATAATTATTGTGACATTTACGTGGAAATAAGACACTGCGCGAAATTCGAAAAAGTTCGCAATGAAAAATAGGGGTCGCTATGATTCTGCGTCTGGTGAACAATATGTTGCTGCCGCTGAATTTATCTAACATACTGAATTTTTTCTTAGACTCGTTTAGACGTCTCTATCTGTCACCGATCTCGAGAAAATTGGTCTAACATAGCGCACTCATTTGTGATCGCACCGCGCCAGCGATAAAGCCACAGTGAAATATCCGCATCATTCCCCATATTTCATAAATAGTTTCAGATGTCGAAATAAACTTTTGGCAAACGATAGCACACGAAGAGGAGAGTATTTTGGCGTATGATTATTATGAAACCTTCATTATATACTGTGTTATTCCACTAACTGCAGACTTTTCCAGTGAAAGAATGTAATTTGTAAGGGCAATTAATAGCTGGTGAAACGAGAAATGCTATGGGCTATGGAGCATTAGTGAACTCCGTACACGTTTATTTTGTACCGAGGATTTGCTTATTCATAAGATGCTGACCTTACTTTTCCTCAGTTCCTCACTTAATAGAATTAATAAACCACTGTTTCAGAATTCTCTCGTAACTGCGTCTGCACAACATGTTAGTGAGGTGAGACTGCGCAAACTCCACTGTGTTTTACCAGACAAAGCCAATTTTAATGTGGCAAAAAGAGAAATGTGTAGGTTTCACTCAAAATTCCCCACTAGTGACTCTTCTCTGAAAGTTACAAATGGTTAACAAACCGGGCGAAAATAAATCGCTGCATTTTCGGCGGATTTCTTTTTAGATACTAATCAAAGAAGAGGTGACAGATCTTTTTGAATGGTCACCTTGCAAGTGTGGGCGTGGAGGAGCCCCGCTTAATATTTACGAAAAATGTGAGTGTAGGCTTTAATTTAGAACGGCATTTCCCAAACAGCGCTCTGAGCAACCCCCAACCACAGCAACTCACCCATGCTTCCCCAGCCGACTGCGCATATAGCGGCGACGGATTTTGTGCGCACTAAACAGGGCGATTCACGAAGATATGCAAATATTTCAATATGTTATTCTACAAGTAAAACTAAAGAAAAAAATTCATATAAACATAGGTCGGGAAATGTTTAGTTACGGAGTTGCGGCTAATAAAAAATTTTGATTGAAATTTAGCAACTTCGCTAATATGAAGCAATCGCAGAACTGTACGAGGTTAAAGCAAAGCACGATTTCCATTTATTTTGTTGTTATTAATATGGTGAATCTAATAAAACATGTCCCAGACGTGTATATGCAGTAGTTTTCCAGAACATCCTCCCGTAACGTTCGAAATACTCCAGTAATGGTTCGTGCATTCCGGATCCTCCGAGTTGGTTAATGTACGCGATATTCATTAACTGCAGCCGTATCATTACCATTACATTTACCGTAAATAAACAGCATATCGCCGTAATGCTCTGTCGTAAATTTGAAAGACATCCCTATTTCATAAATAGTCTACAAACTACAACAGTTACTACGTGTTGTTAATACTTTCTTTCACTAAAAAATACAGAAAACTATCAAATGACTTCCGGGAATTCAGGGAGGTAACACTTTCAGCGACCACCGACATTTCGGCGGGAGAACACCCCTCCATTTTCATGGCAAACTGCAACGGACAGGCGACGCACATGCAAATTTAAAACCTCGGTTCTCGGACTGAAGCAGCAAAGATAACACACACACTGAACACTAGCGCCACCAAAGATGACCAAAGTCAGAGCTATCGATAGTGAGACTACGAACTCGCAGGTGAGGTAGCATTGATTCTGTCCCTCTGTTTTTTTGACAAGGGAGAGAGCCGGATTCCTAACAGAGTTTAAAGAAAAACCTCCATCCCTGTTAACGAGGTTGCTCGATAATGCAATCTCAACTGCCTCCCTAATAACATTGTCACAATAGGTGGACGTGCATGCCAATATCTCGGTGTTATTAGAGTATAACATGGGGTGACCAGTACGCAAGCAATGTTCGGCAATAGCAGATCTACTTGGCTGCTGTAATCGTGTGTGTCGTTTATGCTCAGTACATTGGTCCTGATAGTTTGACCAATATATGCCATGCCGCAACTACAAGAAGTAACTCGTTTCAATGTTAGAAAACGTCTGAAACAACTCACTAACGGTTGCCAACAATGACATAAGCGTTTCTACATTCTTAATGGAAAGTAAACAAATTTACTTGTATATTAACACTAGTCAACAGCCATTTTGCATCTGGGATGTGATACACCAACTAGTATGTATTTTTGTGTGTAGAATATACCTTTCAAAATGTTCTAGCACGTACCATTTTTGAGTTTTTAAAGATTTTTTTTATTTTTCGTATTCAGTATTTCGCTTTTTGCTGTTCTGTTTTGATGTTTAATTGTTTGTTTTTGATTTGCCGAGGAGAGGTAGAATATCTAAAAATCGTCAATAAATGGTTGATGTGGTAATCCAGTGGTGTGAAAGAGATTCTCAGTGAGTGTTTCCTGTGAAAGATAGTGCAAATCCTTTGTGTTTAAAACTTACACTAAGAAAAATGGCAATAGCAAATCTCGTTGCAATCTAAACCACACCGATAATTTTTGTTATGTGTGTGGGAAATTCACTCCAAAAGCCCAAAGAAAACCAATCACTGATTTGGTTAAGAAGGCACATAAATTGTATTGTGATTGTCCTGTTGGTGACTAATATAAAAATTTTGCATCTCATATTGCCTGCATAACGTATACTACAACCTTAACCGAGTGCATGAAAGGAAAACGCCGAGCCATGCCATCCACTGTTCCGATGGTATAGTATGACCCTAAAGACCATTATTCAGACTCTTACTTCTGTCTTACAAATATTTTGGGGCATTCAAGCAAAACTAGACATAAAATAAAGTATCCAAATGTATATTCAGTGCATTTGCCTGTGCCCCATGATGAGAGGTTGCCTGTTCCTGCTTGTAACTTGAAAGCCACGGAACCAGACACCTTCTCAAGTCAGTCAGAAAGTATTGAACATATAGAATAGTACCTCTCTCGATATCTTGACACTCCGCCTCAGCTCTCTAATCAAAAGGAATGATTTGGTTCGCGATCTACAACTTTCGAAACAGCAAGCTGAACTCTTGGGGTCGAGACTGCAACAACCGAACCTTCTAGCTCCAGGGACAAAAATTTCCTGTTTCAGATGAAAAGGTGCTTCCTTCGCTCAATATTTCGATATGCAGAATTCGATGTGTGTATGTGGAGATGCAATGGTATGATGATGCAACTAGGTGTACAACATAATCCACAGGAGTGGCGACTATTTATTGACCCCAGTAAAACCAGCTTGAAAGCAGTACTTCTGCATAATGGCAATTCATTTCCATTGGTGCCTTTGGCTTACGCAGTAGACATGCAAGAAACTTATGAAATCATGGCACTGCTGCTAGAGGCAATCAAATATAAGGATCATGAATGGCAGCTTTGCTGTGATTTAAACGTTGTTGCACTCCTTACAGATTTACAGGCTGGATTTACGAAATACTGCTGCTTTTTGTGCCTTTGGGACAGCCGTGACACCAAGAACCACTATACAGTCAAGGATGGCCTATAAGGAAGTCATAGCCGGCCGAAGTGGCCGTGCGGTTAAAGGCGCTGCAGTCTGGAACCGCAAGACCGCTACGGTCGCAGGTTCGAATCCTGCCTCGGGCGTGGATGTTTGTGTTGTCCTTAGGTTAGTTAGGTTTAACTAGTTCTAAGTTCTAGGGGACTAATGACCTCAGCAGTTGAGTCCCATAGTGCTCAGAGCCATTTGAACCAAGGAAGTCATATGTTTCTAGAAACGTAAATGTGAACAATACCCCATTGGTTGAGCCCAATAAAATCATTTTTCCTCCCGTTCATATCAGATTGGGCCTTATCAAGAACTCTGTAAAAGCTCTGGATTAAGAAGGTGAGGCCTTCAATCATTTAAAAGAAAAATTTCCCAAATTAAGTGAGGTAAAGCTGAAAGAGGGTATATTTTTTGGACCACAAATAAGAAAATTGCTGAAAGATCCAACCTATGATACCAAAGTCACAGATATCCAATTAACTATTTGGTCTTCTTTTAAAGCAATTGTGAAGGGCTTTTTGGGTAACAGAAAAAACGAAAACTATGTTAACATTGTGAATGATCTGTTGGACAACTATAAGAACATGGGGTGTAGAATGTCGCTTAAAATTCACTTTTCACATTCTCACCTTGGTTTCTTCCCGGAAAATTTTGTAGCCGTAAGGGATGAGCGTGGTAAACGCTTTCACAAAGACATTCTTAACATGGAACACCCTTACGAAGGCCATTGGAACCCTTGGATTATAGGTGACCACTGCTGGGGTCTTGTTAGGGAGTGTGATGAAACGGCAAACAAAAGAAGATATCCGTCGTAGCATTTTTCAAAAACCAAAGACGATTAAAGGTGAAACTATCTTCTGAACTAATTTGGACCTTTATTGGGATCATACCCATATATGCATAGAAAATAGTATTGGTTTCAAACTTTCTGAATGTGTATTTTTGTTTGACTTAATTGTGTCAATTTTCGTTGATACCATTTTCTAGTCTTCTGTGTATCCAGGAAATGTGACGTCATAGAGAAAAACTGATGTTACCAGTGTATTAAGCACCCAAAAATTAGATAAATCCACCCATTTACAAACCAGATGCAGAAAAAAGTTTAAATTTGTTAACTACTGTAATCTTTGCTTCTGTGGATGTTCTGAAAAACTACTGCAGATACGCGTCTGGGACATGTTTTATTAGATTCACCAGACCAATAACGACAAAATGAATGAAACTCATGCTTTACTTTAACCTCGTACAGTTTTGCGATGGCTTCATTTAAGCGAAGTTGCCAAATTTCAGGCAAAATCTTTTATTAGTCCGTAAACATTTGTAGGCCTATGTTTATATGAACTTCTTTCTTCAGTTTTACTTGTAGAATAACATAATAAAATATTTGCATATCAAATATCGTCAGATATGTTACTGCACTAATGCCTCTCGTGACTGACCTGAATTAGGACCACACAGCGTTACGATTAGTTTGCACTTGTCTGTAGTTCACAGCAGATGACGAATCACGATGTACCTGTATGTCAGTATTGTAAACAGTATTCTGTCATTAGACTTTTTATTATTTTTATAATTTGCTAAGATTTCTCCATAAATTTGTCAGACCCATTGCGACATTAACGTAACCTTTACCTCTTGACTCAATTTCCCTTTTAGTCTTTGAAAATGATGTAATACGAAATGTGTGACGCAATTTCATCCAATAAAAAAGTGTGAATGAAACAAGTGAAGTTTTATGTTCAGAGAGTACATTGCAAAGGGAACTTCAAACAATGGATATTTGAATTTGGCCACATCGTAAAAGGGCGTTTCTCGTAGTGGCACAGAAAGCCATATGCCTTCAATGGAACAAAAAACTCACAATCTTGACCATAATGGACTGGATGGGTGTAGTGTGGTTCGACGATTTTGCCTCTTTTGAAATGATGCAAGGTGTCGGATGCGTCGGCGGCCCACTGAGGCTCTTACTCAGCAGTATGTGGAGGATGTAGTCAAGGCCAGAGGTGGGTCTGTGATGTTTTTGGCGTGTTTTTTCTGTCCCTTAGTCCTCTAACTGTACTGCCAAGAGGCAAACCATTTCAAGACGAAAAAGAAATTTATACATTATTAATTAAGTCCAGAATGAGATTTTCACTCTGCAGCGGAGGGTGCGCTGATATGAAACTTCCTGGCAGATTAAAACTGTGTGCCCGACCGAGACTCGAACTCGGGACCTTTGCCTTTCGTGGGCAAGTGCTCTACCAACTGAGCTACCGAAGCACAACTCACGCCTGGTCCTCACAGCTTTACTTCTGCCAGTGACTCGTCTCCTACCTTCCAAACTTATTAATTAAGTATTACCGCAGTCAAGACGGCATATGTAACAGATGTAACCATACACAAAGGAGGTATATAACCAAGAACTGTCACGTCATATCTAAATCAAACTGCCGTCTCTGGTCTCGCATTCGAGAGGACGACAGCTCAAATCCGCATCTGACCATCCTGGTTTAAGTTGCCTAAATCGCTTTAGGCAAACGCCAAGATGGTTCCTTTGAAACGGCACGACCGACTTCCTCCCCCAACCTTCCCAAATCTGACAGGACCGATGACCTCGCTGTTTGTTCCCCTCCCTCATATCAACGAATCAGCCAACACAGTGACAACCTGCTATAGAGGGTGGTCCATTGATAGTGACCGGGCCAAATATCTCACGAAATAAGCGTCAAACGAAAAAACTACAAAGAACGAAACTCGTCTAGCTTGAAGGGGGAAACGAGATGGCGCTATGGTTGGCCCGCTAGATTACTCTGCCACAGGTCAAACGGATGGCAACTGCATTTTTAAAATAGGAACCCCCATTTTTATTAAATATTCGTTTAGTACATAAAGAAATATGAATCTTTTATTAGGACCACTTTTTTCGCTTCGTAACAGTTGGCGCTGCAATAGTCACAAACGTATAAGTACGTGGTATCACGTAACATTCCGCCAGTGCGGACGGTATTTGCTTCGTGATACATTACCGTGTTAAAATGGAGCGTTTACCAATTGCGGAAAAGGTCCATATCGTGTTGATGTATGGCTATAGTGATCAAAATGCCCAACAGGCGTGTGTTATGTATGCTGCTCGGTGTCCTGGACGACGTAATCCAAGTGTCCGGACCGTTCACCGGATAGTTACGTTACTTAAGGAAACAGGAAGTGTTCGGCCACATGTGAAACGTCAACCACGACCTGCAACAAATGATGATGCGCAAGCAGGTGCTTTAGCTGCTGTCGCGGCTAATCCGCTCATCAATAACACACAAATTGCGCGAGAATAGGGAATCTCAAAAACGTCGATGTTGAGAATGTTACATCAACATCGACTGCACCCGTATCGTATTTCTATGCGCCAGGAATTGCATGGCGACGACTTTGAACGTCGTGTACAGTTCTGCCACTGGGCACAAGAGAAATGACGGGACGATGACAGATATTTTGCACGGTTCTATTCAGCGACGAAGCGTCATTCACCAACAGCGGTAACGTAAACCGGCATAATATGCACTATTGGGCAACGAAAAATCCACTATGCCTGCGACAAGAGGAACATCAGCGACCTTGGCGGGTTAATGTGTGGTGCGGCATTATGGGAGGAAAGGTTAATTAGCCCCCATTTTATCGATGGCAATCTAAATGCTGATTTCCTACATAATGTTCTACCGATGTTACTACAAGATGTTTCAGTGCATGACAGAATGGCGATGTACTTCCAACATGATGAATGTCTGGCACATAGCTCGCGTGCGGTTGGAGCGGTACTGAACATCATTTTTCATGTCAGGTGGATTGGTTGTCGAAGCACCATAACGTGGCCCGCAAGTTCACCGGATCTGACGTCCTCGGATTTCTTTCTGTGGGGAAAGTTGAAGGATATTTGCTATCGTGATCCACCGACAACGCCTGACAACATGCGTCAGCGCTTTGTCAATGCATGTGCGAACATTACGGAAGGTGAACTGCTCGCTGTTGAGAGGAATGTCGTTACACGTATTGGCAAATGCATTGAGGGTGACGGATATCATTTTGAGCATTTATTGCATTAATGTGGTATTAACTGATAATCACGCTGTAACAGCATGCATTCTCAGAAATGATAAGTTCACAAAGGTACATGTATCACATTGGAAGAACCGAAATAAAATGTTCAAACGTACCTACGTTCTGTATTTTAATTTAAAAAAACCTACCTGTTAGCAACTGTTCGTCTAAAATTGTGAATCGTATGTGTGTGACTATTACAGCGCCATCTACCACAAAGCGAAAAAAGTGGTCCGACTAAAACATTCATATTTCTTTACGTACTACATGAATATGTAATAAAAATGGGGGTTCCTATTTTAAAAAACGCAGTTGATATCCGTTCGACCTATGGCAGCGCCATCTAGCGGGCCAACCATAGCGCCATCTGGTTTCCCCCTTCAAGCTAGACAAGTTCTTCATAGTTTTTTTCGTTTGACTCTTATTTCTTGAGATATTTGGCCCCGTCACGATCAATGGACCACCCTGTATAACAAGAAGAAGCAGGTCTTCATTGGTAAATGAATAAATAGATAAATAATGTAAGTTAGAAAAGTTCAGCTGGCAAAAGTAAATTATTTGCGTTGCAATAATGACTGGGGAACTAAACTTGGTGCAGCTTCTAAGGACTCGACTGCAACCATAACGTCCTTGACGATATGTAGTTGGTTCTCACAATCACAAGTTACATGTACGTTGGAGCGGCAAGGAACAGAGAGGTGCTGTGGAAGAGTGGCGACACGGTTCAGAGCTCATTGACAGCCAACCGATGAGCAGCAACGTGCCGTAGCGACACAGTCACATGGGACGCTGGTTAGTGGGCAGTCTAGACACCGTCCAACGTAGCAGGGCCCTCAAGAGTGGTTGACAGCGAAGGTTAGGCGGCACTGACTGCCGCATCGCGGTACCAGCAGATGTTGTAGATTCGTGGGCTATGCCATACATGAAGAAACTTATCGACTGTCATCCTTGCCAAATTATGGCTGTTATGAAGGGTAGAGGTGTCGCTTCACAGCATTATCATGATGTCTCCAGGTGCCGGGGGAGTAGTGTAGTGGAATTTTTTTTTTTTTTTCCTGATGTGCTGGAAGTACTGCTTCATATGTGGATTCCTTCATTGCCACTTTGTTTCAGGTGTGAGCAACGCTGGTTCGTTCAGAGGCTCGCAAACGACGGCAAACACCTGGAGGGCGCGTTCGCAGTACCTGGTGTTGCTGCACGCTGCACAGGTGCTGCAGGCCCACTTTGGCCTCGCGATCGCCTGTGACGTAGCTGCTGACCTCTTGACAGTGCTGTACCAAGTCGACCTGCTCATCGGCAAGATTGCAGGCGGACCGATGTTCACGCTCACACGGAATCGAGCCCTGTTGCTGGCGTACGTGCTGCTGCGACTCGTGCTCATCGTGGAGTCGTGCTGGTCGGCGGCCTCCCGTGCTGACGACATCCGCTGCCTGCTGATTCAGCGAGAAGCCGGGGAAATACCACGCCTGCGCTTCAGCGCCGCCGGATTCTTCTCTGTAGACAGGTCGCTGCTCGTCTCAGTCCTCAGCATAGTCATTACCTACGGTACAGTCCTGTACCAGATCCGTTCACTCTAATCTACATCAACTATGTTCCATTACATATAAAAAAAAATAGATATCGAATTGATCATATATTTAAACTTTTTAACGACCTCCATGAAAAAATTTTTTTCACTATTGAACTGGAAAATGAAAACCGCCAATTACGTTATTTAGACTCGACGATTACAATAGAAGACAAGAACATCACTTTCAATGTTTTTCGAAAAGAAATGTATACTGACCAAATCGTGCCAGATTCCTCTTTTCATCCTCAGTCTCAAAAAATGGCCTTTTTTCACTCTGCCGTCCACCGAGCCACCGCTATACCACTTTCAACAGAAAAGTTTAATGAGGAGATTAATTTACTTAAAACCTTTAGCAGTCAATAATGAATATACGCCTAACATAGTGGACGATATCCTAAAAAAGAAAACTGCAAGAACTACCACGCTCAACACCTCATGCACTGAAATTAACCCAAAAAAACGTCTTTCTATTGCTTTCAAAGGACCCATTTCCTATCAGATTCAGCGCATGCTTCGCAACAAATACAACTGCAATGTTGCCTTCTCTACTAATAATAATCTGAAGAGAAACTTCATTCATAATTTGAAATCCATTCGCTCCCCTACAGAAAGTTCTAGCGTTTATAAGATCATCTGTGATACCTGCTCTTCCTATTATACAGGGCAAACTGGACGTGCTTTCACCATCAGATATAAAGAACATCTTTTGAGAAAGAACAGCACCAGTCCCCTAAATTCATCCTTCGTCGATCACATCTTAATTACTGGACACGTGCCTAAAGCCATAGGCGATAACAATATTCTGCATACCGAAAAGAAGGGGAATTGGAGATTTTCAAACATCTCTCTCGTCATGATGGCCTCATTCTAAACGAACAGCTGCAGCTGCGAAATAAAAACTTTTTCGACTGTATAAAGCCATTGCTTGATCTTTGATTCAGATTTCCTCATGCAGTTAACCGAAATGTTGTTTTCCTGTTACATCTTTGCTGTTTTCTTGTATGTCATAACTGAGGTTTTTTTACGTTACAAAATGTATCTGTGTTTAAAGCAGTTAAATATGTAACTTCATCCTATTATTATTAGTGCTTACGTTATGGCTGAATCAGCTGCATCGCAATTTCTTGTGTCCAATTATTGAATGTTCAGTAGCCTAGGTTCTTTCTGCGGCTACTAGACGGCGCTCGTAGCAACACCATGTTTACTTGCCCACACTTTCTAACGTGGGCACCTCAGTCTTGTTGCAACCCTTGTTCACTCGAGTGCGAGCAGCCCTTAGCGGCTCGCCATCTCATTTACAACTATTCATGACGTCGCCTTTACGGCTTAGATCTTTTTTAAAATGTGACTTGTAAGTACTGCATCTCTCTCCAGTCAGTACAAACTTTAATTTATTAATGTATTATATACCTAATATGTTTTAGAACGGTTAGTTTAATTCTGAAGACGACGCTCATAGCAGCGTCGAAACCTGGTCAATTTTGACTTAATATTTGTGACCGAGGGCTCATTTGTTCTCATAGATTCCATTATGCCAGAATTTTAAACATTGCTCGGCAAAGCGAACAGAAGACCTGATCAGTGTGGCAGCACCATCGTGTATAAGTCAGAAAACCAGATAAGGGTGATTATTATTATCATTGTACGGCGCTACAGAACGTACACTTATATACTGATGAGAAAGTACTATGACAACTTGCATAATAACGTTTTGGTCAAACACAGAGCGAGGTGGCACAGTGTACAGCATACTGGCCTCGCATTCGGAAGGACCACGGTTCAACGCCGCCTCTGACTATCCAGATTTAGGTTTTCAGTCATTTCCCTAAATCACTCTAGGCAAATGCCGGGAAGATTCCTTTGAAGGACCACAGGCAATTTCTCTCCTCATTCTTGACAGTCTTGTGCTCCTTCTCTGATGACCTCGATGTCGTTGGGCCGATAAACCCAAAACTTCCTTCATGTTGGTCACATTTGGGATGAAATTCTGAACTGCATAGATTAGACAAATCGTTGGTAGGCTTTTGGGAATTCTGTGGCACCAGACCTCTACACATACGACACGAAATTCTTATAAGTTTCTGGCCAGTGGTTTGTATGCACGGAGCTGCTACATAACAAAGTTCTAACTATGTTCCATCGGGTTCAGGACAGACAAATTCGGTATCCGTCAACGTGAGTTAACCAGTATGCTCCTAAAACTACTGAATCAAAATTCTGGCCTTGTTGCACGGACTGTTAGCCTCTGAAAGATACTATCAGGGAAGATATCAAATATGAATAGATTCAGGTGGTCCACGATAGTATTCACAACTGTCACGTTGCCTTTGATTACCAATGCTGGTCCAGAGGAATTTCAGATGAATGACCCCCACTGCATAAAAGCGATCCTCCACCAGCCTGCATTCGTGGTGTGGTGCATGTTTCGAACAGCTATTCACCCAGGTGATGGCATAACCGGACACTACCATCGATTTACTGCAACAGAAGACGTGATTCATCCCGTAAAGCGATACGTTTCCGCTCACCCACGATCCAATATCGATGATCCCGTGCCCACTCCAGTATTTGAAGATTTAGTTAGGTCAACATGTGCAACACATAGGGGTGGTCTGCCCCGATATTCAACAGTATGCGCGGAATTGTATCCTCTGAAACACTTGTGCTTGCTCCCAGGTTGTACTCTATCGTTCTTCCACAAGAGTATCACCTAGTCTGATTTGTATCTGAGTTGTATACACATCCCTGAAAAAGAGGAGAACGGCTTCTCGACGTCTGTTTCACTGTGAATGCGTCAATATCGTGTGAACTCTGTACGTGAATCAGGATTTGCGAGTAGTCAGTTTAATGGACGAGGGAGACAGCATTGTAGTGTGCAATAAGTTGGAGATTTCAGTCAGTTAGGAACCGTGTCCGGCTGGCCGAAGCTGTTAAGGCGACCACTCATGCGGTAAATCCGGGTTCGAGTCCGGTATCGC
The DNA here is from genome assembly GCF_021461395.2 of Schistocerca americana. Classification (NCBI taxonomy): domain Eukaryota; kingdom Metazoa; phylum Arthropoda; class Insecta; order Orthoptera; family Acrididae; genus Schistocerca; species Schistocerca americana. Next base: position 235,150,269 of record NC_060125.1, on the reverse strand, counting down.
ACAATTTTTCAAGTTTCGCCATTGCATTTCCACAATGTCCTGTGCGGCTGGACATCAATAGTTTTCACCCTTTCCTTCCCATTCCACTATTTCACATACACTTTCTCAATAGCCCCACTTCTCATCTCTTTTGACCCGTTCGGATGCGATTGACATCAACTGTTGGATTCTGTTTAGCGCTGCTTACAAGGCGAAGTCCTCATACGCGGCCAACCGATTCGGCTCGTATTTGGCAATTCGCTTGTGTACAACCTAAAATGAAAGACTTTTCGGTATTTTTGGTTCATCATCCTTCCCCTCCTTCACGTTTTTCAGAAAACTTCCCCTCGCGTTCATGACGGGCAGTCGACTCAGAAATGACGGAAACGATAGATAAATGAAAACTGAGCATTTTTCATCATATATGGGGTCTGAAAAAGCATATTTCCTTCAAATCGAGGAAAGAAACTTTCTTGACTGGTGTTTATGCACCCCTAAGGTAAGCGCTGTTGGACGAAAGCTCTTCTGGTGTACCGACCTAGGCATGTAGCTATAGAACAGAGAACCTATGCATCAAAATTAATTCCCGGAAAAGAAAAAAAGTTTGTTTCCCTCCGAATCTTCGGGAAGAATGTTGTAGCTGCGCAAAGATTGCATTCGTTAGATTTTCTTGGTGCCGCCAGTAAATTTGCTTTCCAATGTTTGTATGACAAGTTCCAAGCATTTAGTTGTTCGAAAGAATTTGGGGACATGGGACAGACTGAGTGAAAAAAATGGTAAATCGACTAGATTAAATTTTTGATTATTTACTAATCGAAGTTGTTTGAGAAATTTATTTGTCGATCGTGTTATTATTCTTTACTGATTCACTTCGCTTATGAACCCTGATATTCCTGCCAACTTCGAAAAAAAGAGTAAAAAGAGTTGCAGAATGGAACTGTCAATGGAACACAGGGTCTTCACTCCGCTGCCAGACGCCTTGTCGCGACACCAGCGGCGCTTTTGTTGACCTACTTTTAACCTTAGGCAACAACAACGGGGTCGAAAAAGTTTCTTTCCTCAGTTTGACGGAAAATGTATGTTTTTGAAAAATGCTGAATTTTCACACATCTGTCGATACCGTCAAATTCAATGTCGACTGCGCGTCATGAACTTTAGGAGTAGTTTCCTCAAAAACGTAGGATTGCTGAGCCGGAATATCTTAGTCTCTCTTTTTAGGCTGCGTACAAGCGACCTTCCAAACTCGAACGGAATCCATTGGCTGTGATTGAGGCCTTACACTCTTAGAAATGAATCCTTATGCGATGCTATCTTTTTAAGAATTTGAGCGTTGTCAGCTTTTCTTCGGTGATCTGGAGGGGCAATACTGGACAGAAAAGGCAACCACGGAGTGCAAGTAGATCTCGTAGTACCAGTAATGGCACTCATGACCTCATTCAGATATTTATCTTAGTTCGATGTTCACTACTTTTCCATGCGGGGCACGATATTGGTTGAGTAGACAAGTGAAATTGGGACTTTGCGTAGCGCATCTGGATGTGCTCCCCATCTGTTTCCTGCTATTTCGTGGAGCAGATTTACTCTTTAGCCAAACTTCTTTGACAGGTTCATGCTGCTGAAATGACAGTATCCGACAGAGAGTGTTACCTAGATTTATGGGGATGTAGTTTTTGGGAAACTCTGGCCCTCTCAAAGAAACATGTAACTTCCTGGGTACTTTTTTATTATGGAGGTAGAACGCTGTTACTTCTGGTTTATTTCTCTTTATTTGGAGTCTCCATTCGCGATACGGGAGGCAGTAGCGGTGTGCACCCCAGTATTCTTTGAAGTGGGGCACTGACATACACTGAAAGTCAACACACCAGTGTACTCACTCCATGAAAATTAAGTAGCCATTGGCAGCTTTGTTCATGATAATTGCTCATCCATTATCATCTTGAAAGCATTCATTCACATTGTAATTTGAGAGAATCCACATCTAGTTTGAAAAAATCTAATGTCCGTTTTAAAAGCTTTGGTTCTGGCACTTGACTCATTCGTAAAAGTCTAACGTAGTATGCCGTACTTTTATACTGTCATCTTGATATCACATGATGAATCTTTTATTCCAGAACTTTTTAATACCAAATCCAACTGGGAGAACAGTTTTTATAGAAGTTTCCTAACTACGTGAAAGATCAGTGTGGTATTACAAAATCTGTGAAGTTTTCGCTAAGTTGATGTTTCGTGGTACTGATCATGTAGTAGCAATTGCCGCCTAATAATTAATTTATCTGTATAATCGACGAGATATTTATTGTGAGTACTTTCCATTTTTTTTTCTTAGGGACTAATATTTAAATCTCACTCCAGTCAGCACCGGCACCTTCCAGCATACTTTGCGTACCATCGACTTATTAAACTTTAAAATTCTGATTGCACGATTCATTGCCTTTCTCTTTCTCACAACCAAAATATTTAATGACATTAGTAGCAAAGTGTTACACTTGCCTGCGAATACATTTTCCATGATCACTTTTGTATCCTTACACCGAGAGATAACAAGCTGACTGTTCCTACGAATAAATAAATGACGAGCAGTTACGTGAACAAGTTAGTTCACGTTTGGCCAGGTCTACCATTCGCTTTATCGGCTAGTGTGTCCACAAGTTGCGTAGTTGTAGGATAATGATTTAAGAAAACATACAAAGGTTGCTTAAAAGCATGGACACGTATGTAGTATAATTCTAATACCCAAAATCTACTTCTATCCTGGGACCGAAGTATGTAAATACTGTATCTCCATCTCCTAGAGCGAGCTGAAAAGTAATGCCTCCGTTTGTTTTATGTGAGAACTCTTAATTTTTTTACATAAAACGAACTATATTGACATTTTACATCTCTGTTATTCATGTCTACGTATTTGAAGCCCTCAGCCACTAGAAGGCTCCGAATTGCAGCGTTTAACATAGCGGTCAGTAATGTAACTATGTCGGTGCGTGAGACACAGCTTGCTGTGATCAACTTTCTAACCGTAGAAGAATTCGTCCGCACGTGGGGCTCTCACTCCTTCAGCATGACAATGCAAGACCACACACGAGCTCTGCGACATATGCAATAATCCGACGCCTCGGGTTCAATGCCATCGATTGTCCACCTTACAGTCCAAACTTGATCCCATCTGATTTCCATCTGGTTCCAAAACATAAAGAACATCTTCGAGTTCTTCATTTTGATAGTTATGAAGCGTTGCAAGCAGTTGTAAGACTGTGGCTTCGTCAACAAAGTCTAACGTTCTACAATGACAGTATCAAGAAAACGGTCTCTCTATGGAAGAAATGTGTTGGTCATCGGGCTGACTTTGTTACGAGAAAAATATGTAGACATAAGAATAAAGATGTTGAATGTTAATAATGTTTGTTTTATCTAGAAAGCTTTAAGGATTTTCACACAACAAAATTCGGAGTCATTATTTTCCAACACGCCCTCGTATATGTACATCTGCACTAAGTAAGAGACCTCGTGGTGTATGGTGGAAGGTATTCATCCTCCCCATTTCCTGTTCTATTCGGTTATAGTGCAAGGTAAGAACGACAAAGCCTCTGTGTGGGTTTCAGTATCTGCTACTTGAGGAAACACAGCAACCAGCCACTTTTTAGGCAGTCGCGTTTCAGGATATCATCCGTCTTCAATTGGCGTAATACGTTTATGTCTTCATAAATACGTCCCTTTGTCGACTACGTTTTGTACGCTGCTCCTATATTTTATACTGTAACATGTAATTCCTTTTTTTCACATTTGTTTGCATAGCACACACAATCTTATATTTACAAATGGACTGATACAAAGCGAGTTGTTTGCTATATGTTTTAGGAAATAGATGTCAACGTTTATTGCTATGTTAAAAAAGGTATTTCGTTAGCGTATGTGAAAGTAGTGTGACCTCCATAAAATGTTCATACATTTTAAAACAGCATATAAATTAGACAATGAATCTTCAACGTATTATACCTTATGTAAGTCTTAAATGGATTTGGAAATTAAATGCTTGATTCATGTGAAAGTCCACAATTCTTTAATTTATTTGTTTTATTTACCCTCTAAATACGCCCATCTTTTTGAAAGAGACTAATATAATATGTTTCAATAAAATACAGTTGATATTACGATATAATGAATGTTTCTGAAACCGTTAAACCGTGTGCCGTAACAGTATTTGTCACCAGATGCAGACCACACCATGTAAAACTCCATTCCGTCGCTAGTGCTTGCTTGCTGTGCAGTTGCTGTGTTGCGAAGTGTGAGAACTTTATGTTTTTCCAAACTGAAGTTTTCGCGTCTGTGTCTAACGGAAGGTGATGTAGAACTATGCTACGACCATAGCCAATATCCTTCACTAAGGAAACCTTCACAAATCATACTGAGATTCTTGACGGAAATAATTTGTACTACAGCGTCTAGTGATCCATGTTACGTCATGAAACACATACGAAGCAACATTGATTTCAAACAACTGTTATTTGAAGTCGTAACAATATGGAAAGAAAGTGAAATTGTTCTCTCGCTAGAAACGGTTATTGGGAACATAATTTCGTTCGTCATAGATAAATGTCATTTGAATTGTGATACCGTTATTTACATATCACTATTACCTGAATTTGATATTAGTTGGGTTGATGCATGAGGTCGTAGGGTTTTTGTTTTGCATATTTGTGTTCCGGTCGCTATGGGGTACTTCATCAAATATCTTTTTTTATTTATATTCTTCTTTTTGAGTTCAATAGAGGGGTGAGGCAGCAAAAGCAGCCAGAAACCTTTGTACCAGACATGGCGACAATGCCACTGGTCAAAGGACGACAAGAAAATGGTTTTCTCGTTTTAAGGAGAATCGTTTTGACGTTAGTGAGTCTACACATTGAGGAAGACCTTCGGGGTATGGTGAACATCGTTTAAATGCATTTATCTACAAAGATCCATGTCAGTACACACGAGAACTGGCAAATGTGATGAACTCAGATCATTCCACCATCGTGCGACCTTTGCATACGATGGGAAAGGTTCAAAAAATCGAGTCTATGGGTACCGCGTGCTCTAGGCCAGAATCACAAAAATCAGCTGGTGACCGCATGTGCATCTGTGCTTACTCGTCATCAGTTGGCTCGTGAACAACACCGACCATTCCTATCCTGTATCGTTACTCGTGGGAGAAATTGTGTCTTTCTACTAACATAAGGAAAAGAAAGGAATGGTTGCGCCCAAACAAAGCACACTCCCCGTACAAAACATGTGCCCATCCACAAAATATTATGCATCTGTTGAAACAGTGACGGTGTGGGGTACTGCGAATTGCTTCCTCGAAGCGTAACCATCACTGCTGACATTTATTGTCAACAACAGAGACGTCTTGCTGACGCAGTCCAAGAACAACGACCAGGAATACTGGATGAAGTGCTGCTACTCCACGACAATGCCCACCTGTACTCCGCTAGACAGGAGATACATTGTGAAGTCATTCCGCACCAACCTTACTCATCTGATCTTACACCATCAAATTTTCACCTTTTTCCCTCTCTATCGAACGACATTCAAGAAACTTCCTTTCTGGATGAAAATGCGCTCCGAACAAAACTCGATGAGTTATTCACCTCAAAACCACGTAATTTTTACATTCGTGGAATCGAAAAGTTATTCCAGCTTTGGCAGGCTGTTACAAATAGTGAAGGAGAATATACAGGGTGATTCAAAAAGAATACCACAACTTTAGGAATTTAAAACTCTGCAACGACAAAAGGCAGAGCTAAGCACTATCTGTCGGCGAATTAAGGAAGCTATAAAGTTTCATTTAGTTGTACATTTGTTCGCTTGAGGCGCTGTTGACTAGTGTAACCTCCCCACAAAAATTTTACACGACAGAAATATTATTTAGGAATACCAATGGACATTGCACTAAGTGTAACCTCTCCACTGAAATTTTAAAGACAAAAATAATAAATGAAAAGGAGCCAAACGTAACCTCCCTAGCAATTAAATTTAATGACAATAAAAGTGAGAATCGCAATCTGACTCAAGTATAAGTTCTTCACAAAAAATTAAGGTCCATTTAGTGATAATAATGATTCAATTAAACCGAAATATCGGTCTTTGGCCCTGTGCAAAAATCAAAATTAAATTCTTACCTCATTGCAACACCTAGTCAAATTTCTGCTCTTGTTGTTGCGCACCACTTGGAGGAACTGCATTGCAAATAATAATATTCCCTTTTTTTTTCTTTTGTAATCTAATTGAAAGCTGAAACTTTTGTTTAGGGGAAGTGGAACGAAATAGTTACTTCAATTAAATGAAAATTTTATGTAAAATTGCTTTTGAAATCAAAGTTATTATTGGGGGCACTTGTTGAAAATTAGTTACAATAATTAAACTTTACATTATCCGATGATTATCTTAATTAACAGTATACCTCATTCAGCATCTTGACCAGTGTTGTCGCCAGACCACATCACGCAATCCCACTGGACTGCTACCACTGACCGACCGCTCTGCATGACGACTACTAGCGTACTGCACGCGACGACTACTGACAGAGTACTGCCCTCAACTAGACAGAGCTACAGACTCGCAACGACTGACTGACAGACTGAGAACCGCTCGCAACACTCGCGCGGTCAAGCGCATACTCTCTGGTCACAGATGCTACAATGCCTCGCCATCGCTGCTATGTTACATACGTGTTTCATAACCCTCCACTGGGGGGGCAAAAATTTGGCAGCGATGGTGAGTCATTTGGACTTGCCAAGCGCGGCAAAATTTTTCTTTAACTAACAAAATTCTACAACTTACAGAATATTTAAATGTTGTGCACATGCACTAAGTACAAAATATATCAGACAAAGACAAAATGTGAGTACAAAACATAGTAGCAAATCAGAAAAATGTATATACAAATTATTTGACAGACAACAAAGTGCACAGGCACTGAAAAAAAATTCTTTAGCATATTCAGAACAAATAAACAGACTGGCAAAATATTATGTTGACAAGTGACATGAGTGCACATGCACTGCAGTTGTGAACATATCAGTAATTGATGAAATGTATGTACTATTAGTAACAAATGACATAAGTGCATACGCATTAAAGTATTGAATATACAGAATAGTAGAAATCATATTGAAAAATGAGAAAAGTGTACAGGCACTGAAGTTCAGTAGAAAACATATTAACACCTAACAGAAGTGCACATACACTGTAGTTCAGAAAATAAAAAATGTATATACAATATAAAAGACAAAAGTGCACAATACTGTACTTCAGAACAAATCAAAAAAAATGTCTTTAGCATTTTGGCAATAAATAAACATAATGGCAAAAAAAAATCATATCGACAAGTGACATAAGTGTACTCGCACTGGAGTTCAGCAAATCGAAAAAAAATGTATAACCCATGAACATAAATAATGTTAGCAAAAAAATGATTTTCACTATGTGACAAGAATTAGGATAGGAAAGGGAAGGATTGCATCATGGTTGTAGCACTTTAGATTGCACACAGCTGTTTTGAAAGTCCATATCTTTCCACAGAAGTACAACACCAAGTGACACAACTTGAAGTTCTTTTCCCCTCAAAATTTATCAGCGTAGCCAAGACACTGAACTGTCGTAGTAATATTCCATTTTTTTTTATTTTGGCAGTATATTGGGTACACCAAACAGTGGGACCATAATAACATCTTCATCGCTCACGGTGGTGGACAGCATGTCGTGTCAACACCACGCTCTTACATGGCACATCAACGTAGAATTAGTGCAAAACCAAATATAGTGCTCCATGATCACTAGGATAAACAGGACAAATGGACATTGCAGTAATTCAGGGTAGTTAGCTCATAAGGTGAAGGACATTAAGTCACATAATATTGTCAATTACAGTAGTAGTTTGCGGCATTCATAGCCCAGTTATTGAACATTTCTGTACCATGTATGTAGTATTACAGAAAAATGTTCATTAATTGTTTTACATAGAATCAGTAATCTTCTTTTCCTAGTTACAAAGCATTATTAAATAATCGCATTCTTTTCCAGTTACAAAGTATAGCATAGTTAATTAATCATTTGTCATTTCAATAGTAATAATCATTAGCTTTTTCCTAATTACAAAGCATTATTAAACAGTCACATTCATTTCCAATTATAAAGCATAGTTAATTAATCATTTGTCATTTCAATAGTAATAATCATTAGCTTTTTCCTAATTACAAAGCATTATTAAACAGTCACATTCATTTCCAATTATAAAGCATAATTAATTAATCATTTGTCATTTCAATATAGTAAGAATCATTAGCCTTCTAATTACAAAGCATTATGAAACAATCGCATTCATTTCCAGTTATAAAGTATAGCATAATTAATTAATCATTTGTCTTCCAATAGTAATAATCATTAGCTTTTTCCTAATTACAAAGCATTATTAAACAGTCACATTCATTTCCAATTATAAAGCATAGTTAATTAATCATTTGTCATTTCAATATAGTAAGAATCATTAGCCTTCTAATTACAAAGCATTATTAAACAGTTACATTCATTTCCAATTATAAAGCATAGTTAATTAATCATTTGTCATTTCAATATAGTAAGAATCATTAGCCTTCTTCTAATTACAAAGCATTATTAAACAGTCACATTCATTTCCAATTACAAAGTATGAACATTGAAAACAAAAGCTAATTAATGGCATAATTAATAACAATTCATTAAGTGACACTAATTATTGGCACTCAGTGGCCATCAGGTATCGAATAGTATAAAGCATTGTTCCTCATTCAGTATTATTCAGATCATTACAAAGTCATTATTAAAAATCAGTTAATTATAGTCATAGCATTAATAATCATGGGGATTATAAGTAGTCTCATTACAATAACAGTGGCAATTACTAGCCAGTTACTAAGCATTATTTTATATATATGTGTATTTTTGTTGTCTCATTAAGAAGTCATTACTCAAGTGACATACTATTCAGAGCTAATCAGTATTATTCAGAATTTTTCTCAAACTGGTATCACTATTTGGGACTGTTAATACATTTTTTTTTTTGTTAGCAATGCATTGCGTTGGGATCGATAATTAATTGCTGAGGCATAACACTTTTTGCTTTTGACCTATTGCTGCAAATGAGGATAGGTAACGTCATTCGTCATGAGTCAGCTGTAGCAAGGTTATGTAACAAGGCAGTATATGTGATTACATTTATAAATGGTAAACACAAATGGGTAAAAAAAAAAACTAAAATGCAAGTACTAGAAGAGGTATAATAAGTAACAGTTTTAGTAAGTATCATGACAAGCATCTCCTGGAAAAAATACAAAATGGATTATTGACCTGAAAGAAGAAACGCACACTATACTGAAAAGTAGTGAACTTCGAATTAACAAGTAGTGAAATGTGTATAAAATGTGTTCCATAGCTGTCCTTTCCAAAACTTTCCGTCATCCTACTATGCAATATAACACCTGCTGTCAAAACAAACTGCAACAAATACTTAAATAACTACATAGCATAAATATAAAACTCCAACATTATCCTCATCTGTAAAGAAAAAAACTTCATTATCAATCACTTCATTATCCATATTATCATAACTTCGCTATTATCATCACCTGTAAATAAAAACTTCATTATTCATAACACCATATCCTTCATCATTATTCATCAGTATTCATTATCATCTGCAAAAAATCACTTCATTACTCATTATACAACTATTCCTTATCTCTAGCATATTTCATCACTAAAACTAAGATGTGTAGTTCAATCTGACAGCCTGCATCAATCACCTTGTATTCTGAAAGAAAAAATTAGCTAAGGCTGCTATTCTATGATGAGTATAGTATATTCTTGTTAATGCTTGTTAATCCTGATCCATTTACTCTTCCTCATAAAGTTATTGCATCTTCTTTCGTTTATTCCGTAGGTGAAATTCCCATTTCTGTTGATTTTATTTCTTACACGCACCATTTCTTACTGAAATTGATGAACAGAGATTAATGTCTTGCATTTAAATCATATACCCACTAACTAATGACTGGTTTATGGTAACATAATTAACCATACAGCATAACATGACAGAAAACGTAATATGTCAAAGACATTGACAGTGTTCAGATGCAAAAATGTACACAGAATAATACAATGCAGCAGCAAAATGTAAAACAGTCACGATGTTGAGATGTCATAAGGCAAAAAAAATGTCAAAGTCAACTGGTGTGTGTTATATCTTAACTATTTCACAGTGCATATAAACAAAACTGGAGTACAATCATATACACAAAAAAAGTGGAAAATGTGCACGGTCTGATGTGTAACGACAAGAAAAGCGACCTGCTAACCTTACCTTGCCGGGCACTTGCCAAGAAAAAATGCGATAATCATCAGTAATTAGTCAAGTGAAATAATTGCATTAATAAATGACATCATAGTGTGTTGAATCATAAAGTGTCTTCATTCAATAAACGGTTTAATGTTTGAGATATGGTGGTTGCCTTTCGATTTTCTAGTTCTCAAAGTTTCGACGTGTACAACATTGGGGTGAGGGATGCTGCGAATCCGATATGGACCTGCGTATAGAAGTTCAAATTTACTGCACTTACCTTTTAATTTGCTGGATAAATAGTATGTACGTACTAATATTTTCTGTCCAACGTGAAAGTCTCGGCGTCTACAAACCTGTTTTTGCCGTCTTCTCCGGCGCTCTGCGGCCCGTTTGATGTTGTTCAGCGCAATGTCAATTATTTCGTGGTGTCTTAGTCGACGACATTTAGGGAAGTTTACTAATTCTTTAATTTTGTTTGGTGGTTCAACGTTTTTCAATATAACAGACGGAGATAGCATAGTGGATTCATTTGGAATGGAATTAATTACGTCTTGGAATGAGAGCATGTGTGTATCCCAATCAATATGTCTTCTGTGGCAGTATACTCTACACAGTTTACCAATTTCTTTCATTAATCTTTCACAGGGGTTCGAAGAAGCGTGGTACTTGGATATATAAATCGGAGAAATGTTTCTGGCTCGTAACATGCGTGTCCATACACTACTACGAAATTGTGATCCATTGTCGGAAATTCCTTTCATCACATGCCCTACATGTAACAGAAAATGTTTTACAATTGCTTTCGAAACAGTTTTAGCAGTAGCTTTACGTAACGGAGTGAAAGTAACAAATTTTGAAGTGAGCTCAACAGCGACAAAGATGTAGCAAAAACCTCTGTTAGTTCTCGCAATCGGACCAAAAATATCTACTGCGGCCATGTGTCTTAATTTAACAGGTATAATGGGATATAATGGAGGAATATGTGAAGTGGTGTCTGATTCAGCTTTCTGGCAAATTTTACAAGACGCTAAAACTCGTCGTATACGTTTCTCCATGTTAGTAAAATAAGAGTTCTGTCTCAGTATAAGAAAACATTTTCGTGCTCCGTAATGTGCGTAACTTAAATGAGTGTACCAAATTAATTTGTTAACCAGTTCGTCAGGAATGCATAATAACCAATTGTTGCTGTCAGGATGAGAGCGGCGAAACAGAATGTCATTGCGTACAGTGTAGTGGTTCCTAATCGTAACATTTTTCCTATCTTGCCAAAGGTGTTTAATTTCTTTCCACACATTGTCCTTATTTTGCTCTTGTGCTATGTCCTGTAGTGACGATGAAATAAAGTTTTCAAATGCGACTTGCTGAATGTACATGACACTGAAATTTGTTTTGCAGAAGTTGGTTGCTACGTCTTGCTGATTGTTGCCGAGAGAACGCGATAGTGCGTCTGCTATAACATTTTGTGTGCCGGGAATGTGGACAATCGTAAAATCAAATTCCTGTAAATAAAGTTTCCATCTACTTAATCTGTCGTGAGTAAATTTAGCTGAAAGCAAAAATTGTATCGCTCTGTGGTCTGTGTAGACGGTGTTATGTCTGCCATAAAGAAAGTGCCGAAATCTCGTAAAAGCCCATACAACACATAATGTTTCAAGTTCTGTGACGGAATAATTTCGTTCAGCAGGTGACAAAATGCGGCTTGCAAATGCGATGTTTTTAATTACTGTAGAACCATCTTCTTCAATATCCTGGAAAATATGTACGCCTAAAGCGGTGTTGGAACTGTCAGTGGCAATGGAAAAATTTCTGGTAAGATCTGGGTGCGATAAAAGTGGAGCATTCAACAAAGCATGTTTCAGGTTCATAAACTCAGAGTGTGCTTGCTTATCCCAAGACCAAATACTGTTTTTACCTGTTAATTGGCATAGTCTAGGCGTGTCTAAAGCGGAATAATGAATAAATTTACGAAAAAAGTTAATTAAGCCCAAAAAACTGCGTAATTGCTTCTTTGTCGTAGGAACAGTAATGTCACGTAGAGCTTGAAGTTTTTCCGGATCAGGTGCAATGCCTTCTGCTGAAATTACGTGTCCAAGAAATGTTATAGAAGTTTTGCCAAAGTGCGATTTACTGAGGTTAACTGTAAGTCCTTGTGCACGAAAAGTTTGTAACAGTTGTTCAAGAATCAGATTGTGTTCAGACCAGTTAGCTTCTGCGATAAGAATGTCGTCTACATACGTCGTAATTCTGTCTTTAAGTTCTGTCGGAAGTATTGTGTTCAAACCGCGAATAAAAGCTGCAGAAGAAGTAGTTAAGCCGAACGGTAATTTGCAAAATTGATAACAGTCGCCGAAACAGAGAAAAGCTGTATATTTTCTGCAATTCGGATGAAGTTGAATTTGCCAAAATCCCGATTCCAAATCTAGTGTAGAATAAATAGCTGTACCATGAAATTTCTGTAAAAGTTCCTCTAGTGTCTGTGGTCGATCAGTTTCATTAATAATAATGTCATTAATGTGACGTGAATCAAGTACAAGGCGAAGTGAGCCATCTTTTTTCTTAACAATATGCAGCGGGTTTATGTACGGACTAACTGCCGGTTCTATAATTCCTTGGTCGAGCATATCCTGCAATTCTTTTTTAACTTGTTCTCTATGAATATACGGAATAGGATAATGCTTAGCTTTAAATGTATCGTGCTGCTTGACTTGAAATTCATACATAAATCCGGACATAGTACCAGGAATGTTGTCGAAAACTGGAGCTTGCTGTAAAAGAATTTCGTGTAATTGCGTTCGTTCGTTGTGTGTAGTTGCACTGCTCTCTTTAACCTTATCAGAAATCATCTGTATTACGTCGTAGTCAGCTTCGTCTGGAGTATTATAGTTGTGTACGTACGTATCCGTGAACAATGTGGGATTACAGTCTATGTTATGTGACGCGGAAATGACCTCTGTGCGATTAATTGTTTGTTCTTCCGCAGATAGTGAGTGCTGAAATTCTAAAGCCAATTGTACATTTTCATCCTTTAACATTAAATAAGAATTTTGAAAATCGATAACTGCGTCGTGTTGTACCAGAAAATTCGTACCTAAAATAACGTCTGTTGTCAATAAAGGAACAATCCAAAAATTTGAGTGGAAAGTATGACCTCCAATAAAAAATGATAAATGCGTCTGTAATTTAACGTCTACACCTTTACTCGGTACTGCTCCCTTCACTTTTGTTTTGCCTAAAGGTAATGTCGGATAGGTATTCTCTTTGTTACACTCGTTAAAAGTCTCCTCATTTATTACTGATATAGGTGAGCCGGAATCGATTACTGCTGAGAATTTCGATGAACCAATTTTAATTTCGATAACAGGATGTGAAATAGATTTCTGAACAAATGGTCTTTCCTGCAAGAGAGTGTCTCTGATATCGTCAAAAGTAATTACATTTTCGTGAACAACATTTTGCGTGTCTGAAGTAGTGCTTGTATTATTGGAAGATGCGATCTGTACAGTATCTAGTCAGATTCTATCTGACGTGTTATTATTATTAGGAGGATTCTGTGGCATTTCGACTATTTGAACTGTCCTATTACTTCTTCCAGACGTGTTACGCTCTGGATGGTACCTACTGTCGGGTTCATTCATGAGAATATGTTCTTGTTGATTACTTTGTTGCTGGTAAGACCGACTGTTGTTAGATGTACGCTGATAATTGTGCTCATCGTTTTTACGTCTGTCGTGAAAGTGATTCCTATACGGTGTATTACGATAGGAATTGAAATAGAGTGTTGTCTGTACGTAGTTATTTCTTTGCTGCCATGCGTTACCATTTGTTGGAGCTGGGACTATACGTGCACGCGGCGAAACATTAAAGTTTGGTTGACCTTGTAGACTGCATTGTTGGTTACGTATGATAAGCGGCTGACTTTCATGCTATTGTGGTGGAAAACGTCTATTGTTACCAAAAATGTGGTTGCGACTGCCGAAAATTTTGTACATACTGATGATTACGATTTTATCTGTTAATAAAGTTACGGCGGTAGTTGTCATTACGGGAGTGCCTGCTGAAAATTGTCACATTCGGTATAAGATTTGTCATATCGGGTTTTCAGTACAATATTTCTTAATTCTAGATAGAGCAATAGTTGAAGAGCAGTTTTGATAGATATAAAGGATAGTAGAAGAAAAGGCAGCAGTGCAGAAAACTAAAGATGAAATAGCACTACTACAGCTCGGGGCCCTATGCTCGCTACGGCACATATTCATTAAAGCGTAATGAATCCCCTGAGGTCTTTTACGCACTGCAAATAAATTTTAGCTTTTGTGTTACAGGCAATAGCGGTAAAATTTCAAAGGCAAATTGTTGTATCCGTGCTAATTCAAATTTCTGCATTATAGGCAATGCTGTTGTAAATACAAAAATAAATTGTCGCATCTGGTTCAAAGCTAGCTTCCGCATTACAGGCAATAGCGGTGAAAGTACAAAAATAAATTGTCGTATACAGTGCAAATCGTGTATCTGTGCTCTGCCATTATTAAATTCCTTACATTTTCTGCCGGATAAAAATTGCTCGTAATCTACGTTCTCGTCATTGAATTTGAAAATACGTTCAGGTTTGTGTGTGAATCTGTTCGTCTGTGTCATTTCGGATTTCAAGTTGCGTAGCTTTTCAGATTTTAAGTCGCGTGGCTTTTCGGATTTTAAGTCGCGTAGTCTCTGTAAATTGTTCACATTATACACGCTGTGTGTCTCTGACAAATGTTCATAAAGTGGCGTCTGTTGTGGTATGTTATTAACTGAAATGTTTTTCATCTCTGTTACTTCTTGTTGTAAATTTGATAACTTCCTACGTAACGTGTTGTTAGACGAATCGATCTCATTAATTGCCTGCTGTAAATTTTGAAATTCAGGTGTTTGGATAAATGAAACCGGTGCAGTATCGTCTGATTTATTGTCATTAGTATGTTCGATGACATCAATACGACTGGCCAATTCATCACATTTTTCAGACAGTATTTTAACCTGATCATCGGTTTTAGAATCAGACGCATTAATCTGTTTTTTCAACTTACGCGTAGTTTCGCTCAGTTTTTTAACATCAGCTTTGATGACCTCGCAATCCTGTGTTAGTTCTAATTGTTCGAATCTGTCTGTCACTATTTGAATATTTACTGTGTGTGTATCTGTTTTTGATTTAAGATCAGAAATTTCATCCCGTAATTCCGCGTTCAATTGTTCTATGGCATTAATTTTGTCGGACACTGTAGTAATATTATTGTCTACATACGTTTTTGCTTTCGCGAACATTTTACGTTTGTCTTCTTGTCTCTGTGCTGTGATTGTTTCCATGACTTGTCGTTTTACTTTGTTTTGATCCTGAATGAATTTGCGGAAACGCGTATCACTGTTTTGTGTGTGAAGATTAAAGCGCTCGTCAATCTGAGTGTTCTGCTGTTCGAATTTCGCGTCTATCTTTGCGTCCACTGTGCGCGAAAGTTCTACCGTCATTGCTTTAAACTCGTCCCGTAATTGCGCAGCTTTTTCAGAGCATTGTTTAGCGACTCCGCCAATTTCGTCTCTGAGTGTTTCTGTTGCGGTTATTTGCATTTCCCTTAATTCTTGCGCAACAGACTTAATTTCTTCGCTATTTTTTCGTGAACAAGCCTCAATTTCCAAGCGCAACTGTTCCTTAGTGTCGTGACACTGCGCGGCAACGGCTCTAATTTGTTCACTAAGCTGTCTGGAATTGTCGTCTAATTTTTCATTTAAGTGTTGTTTGAGATTTTCATTATCTTGTTTGTTCTGTTCCCTAAGTTGTTTAAAATCTTCACTCTGTTGTCGGACCTGTTCACTAAGTTTGTCTTGTTTTTTGTCATTATTGTCAAGTTTTTCATTTAAGTGTTTGTTATCTTCCCTAAGTTGTTTGAAATTTTCATTCTGTTGTTTGAAATTCTCTTTAAATTGTTTGTTATCTACACTATTTTCATTAAGTTGTTTACTCATTTGTCGCAACAAAGCCATAATTGGATTCGACTCGAGGTCAGCATTTCTATTCTCTCTGCTGTTCAATAGTGAATCTGGAATTGTTTCACTTTCTGTAACCATTTGGTCATTTTGAAATTTACAAAAAGGTTTGTCAGTCAAATGTATACTATCAGTCATTGTTTCGGAATTAAATAAATCTGTCCTACTTTGTGTGATCTGTTCATTTTCATTAGACAAATTTGTCTGTACATTACTTGAGTTTTCCGAATCGGGTGTGTTAAGCTGGGCAGCGCTCGTTACAATAGAGCGTTCTGCGTCATCAATTGTCGTCAAATTAACAGACGAGACAATTGAGTTCGTTTGTTCATTATCAGGGTAAAAGTCATCACTAGTGGTTGGAATGCACTGATTGTTAGTGGACGCAGGATTGTCATCATTACACTGCGTGTCATATGTCCTATCAGTAAAGTTGTTTGAGTCGGTAATTTCATTCATAATACCTCGCGATACACTATTCACAGTCTTTCGCGGCATTTTTACAATAGTCACAATTTTTCAGAAAATAAATAAGCACAATGCAAAAGGAACACACAAATACAACAGAGCAACGAATTGCCGTTGACCTGTAGAAAGAAAGTCACAAGTTAATAAAAGCGTAGCGCCAAATCCTAATTATATCTAAGCAAATAAGAGCAGATATCTGACTGTTGCTCAAAAGACTCTCAACGAAATTCGATCCTGGCAGGGTCGCCAAGTGTAACCTCCCCACAAAAAATTTTACACGACAGAAATATTATTTAGGAATACCAATGGACATTGCACTAAGTGTAACCTCTCCACTGAAATTTTAAAGACAAAAATAATAAATGAAAAGGAGCTAAACGTAACCTCCCTAGCAATTAAATTTAATGACAATAAAAGTGAGAATCGCAATCTGACTCAAGTATAAGTTCTTCACAAAAAATTAAGGTCCATTTAGTGATAAGAAAATCTCAGTGATAATAATGATTCAATTAAACCGAAATATCGGTCTTTGGCCCTGTGCAAAAATCAAAATTAAATTCTTACCTCATTGCAACACCTAGTCAAATTTCTGCTCTTGTTGTTGCGCACCGCTTGGAGGAACTGCATTGCAAATAATAATATTCCCTTTTTTTTTTTCTTTTGTAATCTAATTGAAAACTGAAACTTTTGTTTAGGGGAAGTGGAACGAAATAGTTACTTCAATTAAATGAAAATTTTATGTAAAATTGCTTTTGAAATCAAAGTTATTATTGGGGGCACTTGTTGAAAATTAGTTACAATAATTAAACTTTACATTATCCGATGATTATCTTAATTAACAGTATGCCTCATTCAGCATCTTGACCAGTGTTGTCGCCAGACCACATCACGCAATCCCACTGGACTGCTACCACTGACCGACCGCTCTGCATGACGACTACTAGCGTACTGCACGCGACGACTACTGACAGAGTACTGCCCTCAACTAGACAGAGCTACAGACTCGCAACGACTGACCGACAGACTGAGAACCGCTCGCAACACTCGCGCGGTCAAGCGCATACTCTCTGGTCACAGATGCTACAATGCCTCGCCATCGCTGCTATGTTACATACGTGTTTCACTAGGCGTCAGCGTCAGTTGATGCTAAGATGGCGACCGCTCAACAGAAAGCTCTTTGTGTTATTGAGTACGGCAGAAGTGAATCGACGACAGTTGTTCAGCGTGCATTTCGAACGAAATATGGTGTTAAACCTCCTGATAGGTGGTGTATTAAACGTTGGTGTAAACAGTTTACAGAGAATGGGTGCAAAGGGAAAAGTTCTGGACGGCCGAGAACGAGTGATGAAAATGTAGCACGCATCCAGCAAGCATTTGTTCGCAGCCCAGGAAAGTCCACTCGCAGAGCTAGCACAGAGCTGCAAATTCCACAATCAGCTGTATGGAGAGTTCTACGAAAAAGGTTAGTTATGAAACCTGAACGTCAACTATCCGAGGCGATGGATCGGCCGCCAGGCAGCCCGTGACAGAGCACTTCATCACTGGCCTCCAAGAAGCCCTGATCTTACCCCCTGCGATTTTTTCTTATGGGGGTATGTTAAGGATATGGTGTTTCGGCCACCTCTCCCAGCCACCATTGATGATTTGAAACGAGAAATAACAGCAGTTATCCAAACTGTTACGCCTGATATGCTACAGAGAGTGTGGAACGAGTTGGAGTATCGGTTGGTATTGCTCGTGTGTCTGGAGGGGGCCATATTGAACATCTCTGAACTTCTTTTTGAGTGAAAAAAAAACCTTTTTAAATACTCTTTGTAATGATGTATAACAGAAGGTTATATTATGTTCCTTTCATTAAATACACATTTTTAAAGTTGTGGTATTCTTTTTGAATCACCCTGTATTATTGGTGACTAAACGCTTTGTTGTGTGTACCTGGTGTGTTTACTATTAAAATTATGCAAAAATGCTATGAACGTATGTACCAACTCAATATTACAGTAGTACGTCGTGTTAAGGCAGCTCCCTGCAACATATGCAAGAAGGATACGTATTTGTCTACTAATTCGTTCCTGAAGTAGGGCAGTCATTGTTTTCACAAGAAACAGGAGAGTGTACACGCAGGAAGTGATATCGATCTTAAAGTGCGTTTCACAACGCTGTTACACAATATTTCATAATCCATTTTTAGAAAATGTCCTTTCCAAACGAAATTCCGGCTCAATTTCTAACTGTCATGTTATGCCCTGTTATCTAAGGTAACTGATGGGCCACTCATACGCATTTTACGTAGCTCGGCTTTTCAAGAATACGAACCGTTCACAAAATGGGCTAGTCTCACATTCCGTGACAGGTATGTTGCAATTATAAAACTTATGCAGATACCAGATAGCAGTAATAGTAGTGTAAGGACGTCAAATGGCAGCAACGGTTGAGAACGGAGTTTGTAGCGTACCGCTGATGTAATTTAATTCGCACTTTTCCAAGCTGTGGAGGAAAGAAAGAAAGTTGGAAAGGGAGACGGATAAAAACTTTGAGGTACTGTCAGAGACGGCAAATGCCCTGCACGAGCCATTGAATGTGATAGCATCTTGAAAAGAGGTTACAAGATGAATATCAAATAAAGTAAAACACGGGTAATGAATGTAGTAGAATTAAAACATGCCATGCTAAAGGTTGTAGATTAGGGCATAAGATACTAAACGTAGGAAATAACTGTTACTATTTGGGCACTAAAATAACTGATTATGGCTGAAGTAGGAAAAATATGAAATGCAAACTTGTAATAGCAACAAAAGCATTTTGGCAAAAGAGAAATTTTTTAAGATCGACTATTACTTTAAGTGTTAGTCTGGAGTGTAGACTTGTACCGAAGTGTAGCGTGGACGATAAACAGTTCGTACAAAATGAGAACAGAAGCTTTAAAACGTGGTGCTACATATGAATGGGTAAGGTGAGATGAGTATATCGAGTAACTGAAGTGGAGGTACTGAATCGAAATGGAGGGCAGAGGAGGGAGAAATAAATGAACCAACATGACTAAAAGAAGGCATTGATCCATCGGCCACATCTTAAGGCATCAATGTATCGTCAATTTGGTGATGGCTGAAAGCGCGCGCGCGCGTTTGCGTGTGTGTGTGTGTGTGTGTGTGTGTGTGTGTGTGTGTATGTGTGTGTGCCGTTGGTGGGAAAGGGGGGTGAGAATAAAAATTATAGACACAGGTCAACGATCGCTTTATTACAGTAGGCACAGCAACGAGCTTCAGTGGATGAAGGTTGACGCTGTAGGTTGCAGTACTTATGCAGAGATGAAGAGGCTTGCATGTTGTTTTCTGAGACTTGATACTAAATTGTCATTGCCAAAGAAAATACAGCTTCACCATATAACTTACGATGAATATTTCTCGAACTTTTTATTCTAGAATGAAATACAGTGTGGTTCACGTATGACGCAACTGTTGCGGCCTGCTCGTCGGCCTGATCGCCGCAAATGCTGTGGTCCATTCCTCGGACCTTGGCAAGAGGCGTATCGGTTTTGACCAGAGCAAGTCGTTATACCATTTAGCAGAGACATGCTCAATCTTTTTACACATACCGTTTTCTTCGATACTTCCGTAAGTATTACAATTTTCGAACTGTCCACAGGTTCCGCAGTATGGTTTATGAAGTACAGAAGAAACTGTACTTTATAAAACAAAGTTACAGCAATTTAAAACATATAAGAATCCAGAATGAGATTTTCACTCTGCAGCTGTGGCTAAGCCATGTCTCCGCAATATCCTTTCTTTCAGGAGTGCTAGTTCTGCAAGGTTCGCAGGAGAGCTTCTGTAAAGTTTGGAAGGTAGGAGACGAGGTACTGGCAGAAGTAAAGCTGTGAGTACTAGCCGTGAGTCGTGCTTCGGTAGCTCAGTTGGTAGAGCACTTGCCCGCGAAAGGCAAAGGTCCCGAGTTCGAGTCTCGGTCGGGCACACAGTTTTAATCTGCCAGGAAGTTTCATATAAGAATAATTACTTCCAAATACTTCAAGTCTAACTTTCTTTAAGTTTGACAGGTCAAATATTTATAAATGAACTTACTCTAGTTAAGTCAGTCGTTTTATGTACACTTTGCATACACAGAATCACGTAGTCTGATGAAATTACATTTACGTTGGATGCCGTCGTCTTAAATTTACAACTCTTGAGTGCTTGTTACAGCATGTGCGCCTAAGGCAACTGCTGCAGCTAGTGAAACAATAACGTCTTGAAGATAAATATGGCAACTGTATGCAATGAACCAAATCTTCACAGAAAAGCACAACTTGATACTAAACCAGATTATTTTCATTCTACGTAAGCAGGAAAGCTGTGGGACAAGTTAGAGTTCTTGTAACGAAATTCAGATCTAATTTTGACATAATTTTTACTGGTTCTAAACTTGGACAAGATTATTCAAAAACTTATTTGTCTTTAACAGCATTTTTTTAGCCTTACGTCTTATAAAACAGTGGATAGTTGCAATAACTCCGAGTGGAATCTGATTTTTCTCTTAAAATGAAAAAGTATTAAACGAACGTTATAATGGATGATACAATTAATTTGCTTTTCAGAAAATCTGATTTTGCTCTTAAACTGTGCAATTATTAAATAAACTTTGACTATCAGAGACGAAATAAATCAATCGACCTTTGAATTAGTATAACCAAATGGATGAGATTAGTCGGCCGTGGTGGCCGTGCGGTTCTGGGCGCTTCAGTCTGGAACCGCGAGACTGCTACGGTCGCAGGTTCAAATCCTGCCTCGGGCATGGATGTGTGTGATGTCCTTAGGTTAGTTAGGTGTAAGTAGTTCTAAGTTCTAGGGGACTAATGACCTCAGATGTTAAGTCCCATAGTGCTCAGAGCCATTTGAACCATTTTTTTTTGGATGAGATTAACACTTTGGGAGAGCCCCTATGTAAGGAAGAGTGTATGGAAGCAACAACGTAAATATATCCTTATCTGTTCATCTCGCTGATAAAAGATTAGAGAAATTAAATTTCGATCAGAGTTAATGCAGCATCTTAGACGGCACGTTGAAACACAGAAACAAACTGTTCAGATTTCGGATCGCGCTACCGCGGTTTGTAAAACTCACCTCTGCTCCACGTCAGCCGAGATCAGCCACAGATGGCCGACAGCTTCAGTCTCTGACGATCAGTGGCCATCTCTCCAAAAAAATACCTTCCTCACGTTCTGCTTCCAGCTTCTCAAAAATCACAGGTGGAATACTGCTAACCTCACAGCCGGTAAATTCTATAAAATTTTCTAAAAACTAGGGAAAAGACAGCAAATTCCCTCCATGCTGTGTACACGATGCACAATTATCATTATGAAGCTGGTATTGGACTGAAACCAAGTTGTTTCTGATTGGTCGGTTCGTCCGCGTTTACACTAGGTTAACCGACACAATCACATTGGCTGAATCAAGACCTTGGAGCGAAACAAAGGAACCGCTCCAACGTTCTCTGGCGCTAAGACGCCAGTGCAGGGCAGCGAAACTATCATACCACTTATCTGACGGGCAGCCTTCACGCAATGGTAACAACCCTTCCCGTCAGATCACCGAGGGTAAGCGCTGTCGGGCTGGAGTAGCACTTGGATGGGTGACCTTACGGGTCCACCGAGAGATGTAGGCAAGCGAAGTGCACTCAGCCGTTGTGAGGTCAATTGACGATCTACTTGACTGTGAAATAGCGGGTTCGGTCACGAAAACTGACAACGGCCGGGAGAATGGTGAGCTGACCACACGCCCTTTCACATACGCAGCAGTGTAGGCTGAGGATGACACGGCAGTTGGTCGGTACTGTTTGGCCTTACGAGGCCTATTCGGACGGAGTATCTGCAAGAGGAGGCGGGGCAGCTGCCGACCGCTGGTCCCCATTGCGCGAGAGGCAGCAGTGTGTAGGCGTTCCGATGGGCACTGAAGTATAGGCCACCCACATCGGGGATGTGGTTAAAACGAGAAGGTTTGCAAATGGCCTATTATCGCTACAAAAGGACCCTCAGCTCTGTGCTTCTCGCTTGTTACGCAGTACAATCGAACTCCATCATGATGTTGAATGCGCTGAAGAGAAAAATGGCTGTAATACCAAGAATGGGTTGTGCGACATAAACACAATTTGGTATCGTATCTCTACATCTGAAACAAGATGTCTATTCAAATTTCGCGCCAGGTGCATCAGAAAGGCGCTAGTAGCGCCACTACGCGGTTGCAAATGAAGTTTGCTTCAAAAACACGCTGTAGTTACGCGTTAGTTATGTAACTGGGTTTTCTCTTTTGATGCTAGTCAATTGTCACGATGAGCATTACTGCAAAGGGCATTTAATTCTAAAGCATTATGTCAGGGTGAAAAACACTAAATGAATTACTTTTTCTTTCTTAACAACATGTGGGCAGGGTGGGTTCTTCCTGGGCTCGGGTATGAAGTAGAATGAAACAGCATTTTTACATAAGATAACTTTTATTGAAAGTTTTGTACAACTGTTTCCTTACTCGATTGTTCTGGCTGGGAGAGCGGCAGCTGTGTCGTTTGCGAAGCCTCTGCTGCGGCAGCGGCGGCGCCTGATTACGCCTGGCGGTGTGTATCTCGAGTCGCCGCCTCGCCCAGTTGACTGGAGACGCGCAGCGCGAGGTGGCCCGTTTAATTATTGAGAACGAAGTCGTGCATCGGATGGCGATACCTTGGATGTGGCGTCCCAGTGTTTCTCTTCTCTAAGCGGCCGCGTGTGTCAGTGTTGTGCGTCGGCCAAAGGAGCGGCGCGGCGGGGAAAGGCCAGTATCCCTGACTTGAACAATGGACTCCAGGTTGCCAGTCTTCGGCTGTCCGATCTTCATCCCAGCTCACAGGTGACTGCTGATGTGAGGCCGTCTCCTTCCCGTCCTCACCAGTCACCCGGGTACGTAAAAATCAGTCTTTAAACTTCTGTCTTCTGACGGCGAGGCTGCTGCTTGCTATTCCATTACAGCGGCAGACTTCGTGCTTCTGTGTACGATGTAGTCTCTTCCTGCCTGACGGTCTTCAGCTCCGAAACTGAACTGAAAACTACTCTTCTTTTTGTTGGGCCCACTGCGTCTCGCGTATTTATTCACTTCAGTTCACTGGAGGTGAACGACTTCACGGTCATTGCCTCTTCTGTCACGTTGAGAAGCTTTTCGAAGAATCTTCTTAACGTCGGTCATTGGCTCTCGGAATGTAGGCGAGGGCCTTTGATCATATGTGACAATTGAGAAACACGTGAGCCGGTCATTGCCTCTTCTGTCACATTGAAAAGCTTCTCGAAGAATCTTCTTGGCGTGAGCCGGTCGGACGATGCCCTGACGGCTGAATCGACAGCGTCCGCTTATGTGGGGAGGGCGATGGCTTCTCCTGAACGTGCTGACTTGCAAGCGCCAGACGTTGCCACTGCTGCTCTGCCCGCTGTTTGCCAGTGTGTAACTCTTCTAAACTAAACTAAGTTTTTCATTTATTTTCTAATTTATTTACCTATCTTAAGTACCACTCAACAGTTACCTTAGAGATTGGACGTGCTAAGTCGATGTTCATCAACAATGCCTTTAAGGCGACAAAGACGCCTTTATCAATACCTAGCTCTGCAGCCGTGTGATGGGGCTACGGGAAGCTGGACGTTGCTTCTGTGGTATTGCAGAAAGACTTGGCAGGAATGTAGCCACTGTGCATGACAGCTGGCGGGGTGGTCACGAGAAAGTATGATCGCAACAAAACCAGACTCCGAACGGTTACGTGGTTCTATCGAGAGGAAAGTTCGGCGTATGACTCTGGCGCATTGTTCTGCGTCTTTATCATCAATCTGAACAGCAGTCGACACCACAGTGAGACTTCTAACTGCTGCAAATCGATTATTACAAGGGCAGCACTGAGCCAGACGCTCTGTACCGCGATTCCCAATTATCCCAAACCAGCACTATTTGCGACCATAGTGGTGTAAAGTGAGAGATTATTCGAGGAGTGGGAGAAGGTCTGTTGCGTTTCCTGATGAAATCTACATCTGTCTAGGTGCCAGTGATGGTCGTGTGTTAACTACAAGGAGGGCGTACAACCAATCTGTCTGCGTGATAGATACGTTGGACCTAAAGCTGGAGTTATGGTCTGGTGTGCGGTTTCTTATGACAGCAGGAGCACTCTCGTTGTTATCCCACGCACCCTGACTGCCATCTTGTACGTCAGTCTGGTGATTCGACCTGTTGGGCTGCCATTCATGAACGCCGGCCGCTGTGGCAGAGCGGCTCTTGGCGCTTCAGTCCGGAACCGCGCTGCTGCTGCGGTCGCAGGTTCGAATCCTACCTCCGGGATGCATGTGTGTGATGTCATTCGGTTAGTTAGGTTTAAGTAGTTCTAAGTCTAGGGGACTGATGACATCAGATGTTAAGTCCCATAGCGCTTAGAGCCATTTGAGACATTTGAGCCATTCATGAACAGCATTCCAGAGAGTGTTTTCCTACAGGATAACGCTCGCCCATGTACCGCTGTTGTAATCCAACATGCTCTATAGTGTGTCGAAATGTTGCCTTGCCCTCCTCGATGACCAGATCTGTCTCCAGTGGATCACATACGGGACATCATCAAACGAAAATTCCGGCGTCATCCACAAACAGAATTAACCGTCCTGGTGTTGACTGACCAAATGCAACGGCCATGGAACGTCGTTCCACAAACTGACAACCGGAACCTGTATAACACAACGCGTACACGTTTACATGCTTGCATTCAACATTATATTACAAGGGTTATTAATGTACCAGAATTTCAGATTTGCAATGGCCTACATCACGCTTACAGTAAGCTGGGGTCCTGCATTGTTAAGCACTCAAGTATATTATCGAGACAAATATATATCCGAAATTTCATTACTCTACATTAAGTATTTTTTGGTTTTGCGACTTTTTTCCGTCAATGTAGTAACTATGCACCTGTGGTATCTCTACATTGCTTTAATGTTGAATGAATAGAAAACAAACACGGTCTTCACAGCAAAAAATTGTTTCAAGATATGAATGGCAACAGCCTGCACAGTAAGCAATAATACTCGGCAGGAAGGACCGCCCAAGGATAATTCACAGAAGGGACTCAGACACCGAATGCTGGGCGGTCAGACTGGCCCATACTTTGAGGAAGTCGCCTCGAAGTACCGGACGCTAAAATTCAATGCCGGGGCACCTGAATCTGTTTTTTAATAAGCTGTGGTTGGTAGGGGGGCGGGGCTTTGGTACGTGCTGATTTTGGCAGAGACACCAACGGACAGAATGCTAGAAAGCAAGACTTCTTCAAAATAAACGGATTGCTATAAATATCATCTGACAGTGGTGTGAGGAACAGCACAGCTTATGATACCTTAGAAGTTGTAGGACACCGCCCCTGTGCACAGGCACTACAAGACAAAATCTCAAAATCCTTAACGCAATATAAAAGCTGAGATTGTCTAACATAAATAATTGTTGCTTCCTTCTAAAACAAAACTTAAAAAAACGGATCTCGTATGTATTATTTTATTACTTACTAACGAACCTGAAAATGCTTCAGAATTGCTAAATATGTGTCGGAATTGTATACACGTCCTAATCTCCCTGTCCCCCTCTCTCTGTCTATTGTCTCCTCTCCCTTCTTTTCCATCTCCTCCTCCCACCTCTCTCTGTCCATATATACACACATCAAAAAAGGTTTTGCATCACCTCGGTTCCGAGAGTTCCGGAACCATTACAGAAATTGTAATAGAGATCAATATAAACATCATTTCCTTCATTTTTACTGCTCATGAAAACCACACATTGGATGTTGTACCACCATACAGCGAGACCTTCACAGGTGGTGATCCAGATTGCTGTACACACCAGTACCTCTAATGCCCAGTAGCACGTTCTATTGCATTGGTGCATGCCTGTATTCATTGTGGCATACTATCCACAAGTTCATCAAGGCACTGTTGGTCCACATTGTCCCACTCCTCAACCGCGATTCGGCGGAGATCCCTCAGAGTGGTTGGTATCTCACGTTGTCCATAAACAGCCCTTTTCAGTATATCCCAGGCATGTTCGATAGGGTTCATGTCTGGAGAACATGCTGGCCACTCAAATCGAGCGATGTCGTTATCCAGAAGGAAGTCATTCACAAGATGTGCACGATGGGGGCGCGAATTGTCGTACATGAAGACGAATGCCTCGCCAGTATGCTGCCAATACGGGTACACTATCGGTCGGAGGATGGCATTCACGTATCATACAGCCCTTACGGCGCCTTCCTTGACCACCAGCGGCGTACGTCGGCCCCACATAATGCCATTCCAAAACAGCAGGGAACCTCCACCATGCTGCAGTCGCTGGACAGTGTGTCTAAGGCGTTCAGCCTGACCGGGTTCCCTCTAAACACGTCTCCGCCGGTTGTCTGGTTGAAGGCATATGCGACACTCATCAGTGAAGAGAATGTGACGCCAGTCCTCAGCGGTCCATTCGGCATGTTGTTGGGCCCATCTGTGCCGCGCTGCATGGTGTCGTGGCTGAAAAGATGGACATCGCCATGGACGTCGGGAGTCAAGTTGCGTATCAGGCAGCCTATTGCACGCGGTCTGAGTCGCAACACGACGTCCTGTGGCTGCACGAAAAGCATTATTTAACATGTAGGAGTTTCTTTCAGGGTTCATCCGAGGCATAATCCGTAGGTAGCGGTCATCCACTGCAGTAGTAGCCCTTGGGCGGCCTGAGCGAGGCATGTCATCAACAGTTCCTGTCTCTCTGTATCTCCTCCACGTCCGAACAACAGCACCACTTTGGTTCACTCCGACACGCCTGGACATTTCCCTTGGTGAGAGCCCGTCTTGGCACAAAGTAACAATGCGGACGCGATCGAACAGCGGTGTTGACCGTCTAGGCATGCTTGAACTTCAGACAACATGAGCATTGTACCTCCTTGCTGGTGGAATGACTTTAACTGATCGGCTGTCGGACCCCCTCCGTCTAAAAGGTACATCTTTGGGAGGGCTTAGTGACATCTCTGAACAGTTAAAGGGACTGTGTCTGTGATAGAATATCCACAGTCAACGTCTATCTTCAGGAGCTCTGGGAACCGGGGTGATGCAAAACTTTTATAACGAACATTCGATGGACTTTGTTATTAAAAATCGGGCATATATATATATATATATATATATATATATATATATATATATATTATTATGTGCGATTGGACCCATACGGATCACGCAAAGCTTTTCCGATTCAATTTTTTAATTCTCCAAACTTCTCTCATTCTTTCCCCATGAATTCTCTTTCTTTCCTCTGTCCATTTTGTCCCCTGTCTCTTGCAAACTTCATTCTCGGGTTGTACTTTCCAACTATTGATTTTTTGCCTGTATACATTTCTGTTTATAAATTCTGAAGAATGTATTTGTGCATTTGCTAGATCTGTTTTGGTTTCTTGTATCCAGGGTATGGTTTTCAATTTTTCAATGTATATTAAAATTTTGTGGGAGAGTCTGGGTGTTGGGAGTCTGTGGATATGACCGTAAAATTTTAGTCTTCTTTTCCGGATGTCTGCGGCGAGGTTAGATAATTTTTCTGTAGTTTTCCGAGACTGTAACCTGTATCCATCTTCCGTTCTTTTTGGGCCAAGAATCTTTCTGATAATTTTGCGTTCCTCTTTCAGGATGCCTTCCAGGTCGCCTTTTCTATGGAGTGTGAGTGTTTCGATGGCATATAGTGCTTCGGGCTTGAATACTGTATTGTAGTGTCGTATTTTTGAGTGAATGGAGAGACACTTTTTATTGTAGATGTTGTGGGTTTTCCAGTATGCTCTTTTCAGTTTTTGCAGTCGAACTTTTTGTGCAGTTTTCTCTCCTCCTGTGGGTTCTAGGACCTCGCCTAAGTATTTAAAGAATGGAACTCTCTCAATTTGTCCATATTTTGTAGTCAGTTTTTGAGTTTCAAATTTTGAGCAGATGAATTTGGTTTTTTGGAAGGAAATTTGTAGCCCAACTTTTTCGGCGCATTCTTTGAGAATGTCTATCTGTTTAATTGCTGTGGTCTCGTTTTCTGCTAGAATGGCCACGTCATCTGCAAATGCCAAGCATGAAATTTTAATACCATCTTTAGATCTTCCTAGTTGTATAGGCTTCCAGTAATTTTGATTCTTCAGTTCTTTTTCCCATTCTCGGATGACTTTGTCTAAGACAAGGTTGAAGAGGAGCGGAGACAAGCCGTCACCTTGTCTGACGCCGGATTTGATCAGGAAGGGCTCTGATATTTCACCCAGGAATTTTATCTTAGAAGTTGTGTTTGTGAGCGTTTATTTGATAAGGTTTAGGGTTTTCGGATCGACTCCTAGCTCCTCAAGGATAATAAAGAGAGATTGCCTATCGATTGAATCATAAGCCTTTGCGAAATCAACAAAGGAACAAATGATCGGACTGTTTCTGACTGCTTTGTATTTTAGTGTTGTCTTCAAATTGAAAATTTGTTCTGCACAGGATCGGTGAGGGCGAAAGCCAGCTTGGTATTCACCAATACTGTGTTCGAGTTGTTCTTGTGTTCGTTGAAGAAGACAAGCTGAGAGGATTTTATAAGTAACTTGGAGAAGGGAGATTCCTCGATAGTTGTTTGTATCTGCCATGTCTCCCTTTTTATGCAGTGGATGAATTAGGGCGCATTTCCAATCTTCTGGTAGTTTTTCTGTCTGCCAAATGTCTGTGATGATTTGAGTGAGTTCTTTGAGGGAATTTGGTCCAAGATTTTTAAGTAGTTCTGCAGTGATATTATATTCTCCGGATGCCTTGTTGTTTTTCAGTCTATGAATATATCTTTGGATCTCCTCTAGTGTAGGTGGTGGGGATTCTGGATTTGTGTAGATAGCAGTTTCTTGAGGGAATCTTGAAGAAGGTTCAGGGCAATTGAGGAGTCCGGAAAAGTATCTTGCCAGCTCCTCACAATTTTCCCGATTTGTGAGCGCTAGTTTTCCATCTGGTTTTCTGAAACATAGATTTCGTGAGCCGTATCCATTGATTCTCCCAGCAAAGGTCTTATAGAAGTCTCGTACATTATAGTTACGGAAATTTTCTTCAATAGACTCACACTGTTCCTTGAGGTACTTCCTCTTGACTTGTCTGATTGTTTTTGCCACTTGTCTTCTGGTGTTGTGGAAGTGATCTAGATTTTCTGGGGATTTTTTACTGTTATACTTCAGAAAGGCTTTCTTTCTTTCTTCCAGCGCTTTTTCACATCCAGAGTCCCACCAGGGGTGTTTTGTGTTCTTTTTCAATGGGATCAGTTCTTTTGCCTTCTTTGTAATTTTTGTTCGAAATTTTTCCCAAGAGTCAGCTGGTTCCTTTTCCCACTCCTCCTTCAGATTGGTTTCTTTGATTGTTCGTGTGTCAAATTTCATCATGTGTGTTTTCTTCGGATAGAATCTTTTTGGGGTGAATTTCACTTTAATGCGTGTTAAGTAGTGGTCTGAGTCAATGTTCGCCCCTCTGCGGACTTGGACATCATGGATCTCTTTCTGTACGAAATAGGAGATGGCAATGTGGTCAATCTGATATTCGCCGATCTCTTGTATGGGGGACCTCCAGGTCTTTTGTTTTCTAGGTTTTTTTCTCAAAGATGTAGACATTATCTTTAGATTATTTTGTTGGCATAGTTCAATAAATCTCAGTCCGTTTCTGTTGGTGAATCTGTGTGCTGGATATTTTCCTACAGTTTTTTGGTGTTCTTTCTCTCTGCCAATTTGTGCATTGAAATCTCCCATTAATATTTTGATATCATCCCGGGGAATTTTGGCCATGACATCTTCAAGTTTAGTCCAGAATTTTTCAGTTTGTAGTTGGCGTTTTTTGTTGTCTATGTTTGTGGGTGCATGAACAGTTATCAATGTGTATTTTTTGTTGGCGCACTGGATACGCATGGTCATGAGGCGATTATTTATGGAAGAGACCTCTCTAATTAAGCCTAATATATTTCTGTGCACCGCAAATGCCATGCACAGGAGTGGCGTACCATTGGCAATTCGTTTGTCAGTCTTGCTCTTGAAGATGCGATAGTTTCCACAGTCTATTGTATTTTCATCCATGAATCTAGTTTCTTGTAACGCTAAGATCTTAATTTTTTGTTGGTCTAGCTCTGTTACTAAGTTGTGTAATTTTCCAGGTTGAATTAGGGTCTGAATGTTAAAGGTACCAATGTACATGGGAACCTTGGGACGAAGTTTGCTTGAGAACTCTGATCGTGATGGCCCGGGTTCCCCAGAATCCGAAAACCCAGTTGTCGTCTGTCGACGAGTGGATTGGTTACCACCTGGGGTAATTCTGTCATTACTCTCACGAATCATGATAGCTTGTAAGTTTTGGTCCAGTGTTTCCACTGGGTGTTTAGAACCAGGGATTGTCAGTTCCTGGAGCATATAATACAGCCGCACCTACTAGATGGACAGACGATGACCTCGCTGCCGCTCGACTCGAGTACAGACGCATTGAGGATTTGGAATGTGAGATTTTTTTTCAAGGTTTTCTCCAAGACTGTCCGTGCGTGGTGAAGAGCCACATCCTACACGAGGTGACCCTGTTAACGCAGAACACGGCGGATCTATATATATATATATATATATATATATATATATATATATATATATATTAATTTCTATAACTTATAAATATATATGTAATATAAAAAGAGGAAACGTTGTTATCAAAAATCCCGAAACGTTCTTGTCCAACTAACTTCTACTTTTGATATGATACTCTAACGAGCATTATCAAAAATCGGGCTATGAGCCCGATTATATATACATGAGCCCGATTATATATATATGAGCCCGATTTTTGATAATAAAGTCCATCGAATGTTCGTTAGAGTATCGTATCAAAAGTAGAATTTAGTTGGACAAGAAATTTTCGGGATTTTTGGTAACAACGTTTCCTCTTTTTATAATACATATATATATTTATAACTTATAGATATTCAAAAAACATCCTATGGGCATCCGAGTGTTCATTAGAGCACCGTAAAAAAAATTAAGTAGGCCGTTCAAGTGCATTTCCAGATTTTTGGTAACAACGTGAAGCAACGACTTATTTTATATAGCAGTATAAATCAGAATAATTTAATGTACTGTTGTCTTATTCATTTGCCAAAGAACAACGCCTCCAGTGCTAACGAAGTTAATTGGGTATTTGACATGCCTACCTGTATATTCCTATAGGCATGGTGCTCCATGTGTCTTCTAAACCGATTATTTCAATAATTTCATCCGATTCCATCTCTTTTGCGAATATATTTGTGTAGAACGCAGAATTTCGCAATTATTATTTTACATAAGTCGACTTGAAAAATTTTATGATGAAACATTCGCCATTTTCTTGCCGTTTCGTAATTGACTCGCAAAAGCACACAGCTCTTGCTAGTTGTCACAGTCACAGCCGAGTGATTCCAAGTGTTCAGCAATTCAGCCGAATGACTCAATCGCACAGTGGTCGGGCATTTCAGCGATAGAACTTTGTCTCCGAATCGCTGCGACTTAGGGACCAGTGTGAATGCAGCAAACAAAAGAGTCTTATCCGAGAATACCTACCGCATCTCCCCACACGGCACCCAGCTGTAAAAGAAAAATAAAGCTGTTCGCCGGCTCCGTTGCCGGCCCAAACCCAACCCACGGTGCGTAAGTGGCATGCACAGACGGCGACACTAGAGATGGGTAGTTCGCGAACGAACGGGTGCAAAGGAACGGTTCACCAAGATGAAGGACCGAGGAACGAATTCCAAGGAACGATCGGTTCATAGATCACTTCGGTCGTGGCGGTCTACTTATAGTTCCCGGGAACGAGGAACGATCGGTTCATAGTTCACTTCGGTCGCGGCAGTCTACTTATAGTTCCCGGGAACGTGGAACGATCGGTTCATATTTCACTTCGGTCGCGGCGATCTACTTATAGTTCTCGGGAACGAGGAACGATCGGTTCATAGTTCACTAGTTCACTTCGGTAGCGGCGGTCACTTTGGCAGTTCTCGTCCCAGCCTCGGTCGCGTACTCGTCTCAGTCTCGGTCTCCCTCGGTCGCACTCGTCGTTCCTCGCATGACCACCTGTCTCAGTTCCACTGCCGACTGCTCCTAGTTACTTAAGTATCCAGTTGTTCGTTTCGTTCACTGCGCTCGCCTATTTTACATGTGTTCCAAACTGTTCTTGCACTTGGTTCTGGCTATTCAGCGTCCACGACCGGTAATCAAAAAGTATTTTATAGTTACGTAAATTACATAAAAATTACGTTTTATGTAATAGGTACGGCATATCAGTTCACTTCATTATATCGATGAACAGCAGAAGACATAGTTATAACAAGGCAAGGTTTTTTTTTTTTAATTCATATATTTTTTGGTTTCATCGACTTGATTTAGCAGCTAACTTTCAATAATTTGCTTAATTTTTAGCGTAAGAAAATTCATATCAAATGATTTTCGTGTATCTTTCATATACAAAACATCACATTTAGGAAGGCTGTAATTATTTTTAAGTTTGGTTGTTTCCGATTTGCATTACCTGCTATTTTGGTTTCTTTGAAGAAAAAAGTGGGTTGTGGGTCATTTGGCTCAGTAGGATAAGCGGTGCCTCTCCATTTGAAAAGACATAGATTGTCATAAAATCGTATTTACTTATTATCTCAAACGCATTTGTGCAGAAGGGGCTTTCAAACCAAAAACTTTATTACTGCGAACTTCATTATTATTATTATTGCTGAATTAACTTTAATAATGCAACATAAAAACCTAATTTTTACTAAGCGTGTGACGCAAGAGTGAGAAAACTACATTTTATTTTATGCTTCCATAAAGTCTCTACTTCGCCTACGAACTCAGAGACAACGTGAAGTATTTACAGGGTGTTACAAAAAGATACGGCCAAACTTTCAGGAAACATTCCTCACACACAAGTAAAGAAAAGATGTTATGTGGACATGTGTCTGGAAACGCTTAATTTCCATGTTAGTTCTCATTTTTGTTTCGTCAGTATGTACTGTACTTCCTCGATTCACCGCCAGTTGGCCCAATTGAAGAAAGGTAATGTTGACTTCGGTGCTTGTGTTGACATGCGACTCATTGCTCTACAGTACTAGCATCAAGCACATCAGTACGGAGCATCACCAGGTTAGTGTTCATCACGAACGTGGTTTTGCAGTCAGTGCAACGTTTACAAATGCGGGGTTGGCAGATGCCTATTAGATGTATGGATTAGCACGGGGCAATAGCCGTGGCGAGGTACGTTTGTATCGAGACTGATTCCCAGAACGAAGGTGTCCCGACAGGAAGACGTTCGAAGCAATTCATCGGCGTCTTAGGGAGCACGGAACATTCCAGCCTATGACTCGCGACTGGGGAAGACCTAGAACGACGAGGAC
Source organism: Schistocerca americana (assembly GCF_021461395.2). Taxonomy (NCBI): domain Eukaryota; kingdom Metazoa; phylum Arthropoda; class Insecta; order Orthoptera; family Acrididae; genus Schistocerca; species Schistocerca americana. Next base: position 235,116,054 of record NC_060125.1, on the reverse strand, counting down.
ACCTGCAATGGACGAGGCAATTCTTCGTGCAGTTGACGATAACCCTAATGTCAGCGTCAGAGAAGTTGCTGCTGTACAAGGTAACGTTGACCACGTCACTGTATGGAGAGTGCCACGGGAGAACCAGTTGTTTCCGTACCATGTACAGCGTGTGCAGGCACTATCAGCAGCTAATTGGCCTCCACGGATACACTTCTGCGAATGGTTCATCCGACAGTGTGTCAATCCACATTTCAGTGCAAATGTTCTCTTTACGGATGAGGCTTCATTTCAACGTGATCAAATTGTAAATTTTTACAGTCAACATGTGTGGCTGACGAGAATCCGCACGCAATTGTGCAATCACGTCATCAACACAGATTTTCTGTGAACGTTTGGGCAGGGATTGTTGGTGATGTCTTGATTGGGCCCCATGTTCTTCCACCTACGCTCAATGGAGCACGTTATCATGATTTCATACGGGATACTCTACCTGTGCTGCTAGAACATGTACCTTTACAAGTACGACACAACATGTGGTGCATGCACGATGGAGCTCCTGCACATACAAGTCGAAGTGTTCGTACGCTTCTCAACAACAGATTCGGTGACCGATGGATTGGTAGAGGTGGACCAATTCCATGGCCTCCACGCTCTCCTGACCTCAACCCTCTTGACTTTCATTTATGGGGGCATTTGAAAGCTCTCGTCTACGCAAACCCGGTACCAAATGTAGAGACTTTTCGTGCTCGTATTGTGGACGGCTGTGATACAATACGCCATTCTCCAGGGCTGCATCAGCGCATCAGGGATTCCATGCCATGGAGGGTGGATGCATGTATCCTCGCTAACGGAGGACATTTTGAACATTTCCTGTAGCAAAGTGTTTGAAGTCACGCTTGTACGTTCTGTTGCTGTGTGTTTCCATTCCATGATTAATGTGATTTGAAGAAAAGTAATAAAATGAGCTCTAACATGAAAAGTAAGCGTTTCCGGACGCATGTCCACATAACATATTTTCTTTCTTTGTGTGTGAGGAATGTTTCCTGAAAGTTTGGCCGTACCTTTTTGTAACACCCTGTATAGGGTGTAAACGATTATTGTTTACAACGTAGCATAGCTATGTAGTGGAAGTCGAAACGAAGAATTTTATACAAGACACTTGTGGTCTATTAACTTGGGAAACAGCCACCAACAGGTTTACAAGACTACATGAGCTATAGCCCAAGCAAGTCGCATGAGATTTTCATGTTCTCTTCTCCAGCTCTCTACACATCGTCATCAATTGTTTTGCAATTGTTGCTTGCATCAGCTTGTTATTCCTTCACTGCCTAATTATTACATGTTTGTCTGTTTGTTATATCTGCTCGTAATGGGCAACACATCGTCCGTAATTGGCGAGCAGTCTGTACTCGGGGCCGGTTTTCCTTGCGCCGCCCTATATTATTTTCCTGCGATCAGCCACACAAGGCTACGGTTGGCTAAACGGGGGGTTCTGCAGAATAGCAGAAATTACTTCTGAAAGTGTGTAAGAATTCTGTAATGAATAAAAACTCTATACTCCAGGGGGGAGGTAAGTGCCCCCTCGTAGTGCCCTCCCTGCTTCAGCCACCTACACTACTAGGTTTCAGCTTTTCATAAGAATCATACACCAAGCACAAATGAACGGTGAACGATTAAAAATGAACGGTTCCCAAAAAAGAACGATCAGCAGTGAACTAGTTCCCAATGATGAACGAGTTTGCCCATCTCTAGGCGACACACAGCACAGACTCTTTTTACTGTGCTCGTACTGGCCAGTGTGCAGTTACATTTGTGAGAGTGAATATGTGCCTATAGCTTCAAACAAAATAGTTTTCAGCGTTGTGAGTCCATGTCTGAAAACAAGAAATACAGTGCCTCTAAGAAATATGGGACTTAACATCTGATGTCATCAATCCCCTAGACTTAGAACTACTTAAACCTAAGGACATCACACACATCCATGCCCGAGGCAGGATTTGAACCTGCGACCGTAGCAGACGCGTGGTTCCGGACTGCAGCGCCTAGAACCGCTCTGTCACTGCGGCCGGCAACAAGAAATACATTCAAGGCTATTTGTCAGAGTATCGAATATGAGTTTCATAGAATCTGTAGTAAATGAACAGTTTATAATGTGTCGATTGCCAGAACATCGTTCTACGAAGCATCCAAATGATGAGTACAATCTCACTGAAATGTAAAAGCGTTGCCCCCAAACAACAGCACAGTAAAGTGATGAATTGAAGAAATGGTAGTTAATGTTGGGAAAAAAACTTGACTACGTCTTTCAAGATTCTTCCTTTTCCATGCAATTGGACGAGTCTGCAATTGCAGATAATATGCTTCATTGACTGAACATGTACATTATTTTGTTGAAGATGGCACATTATGAGAAGAAACGCTATTTGAAATAAATCCCATTACAAATACAACAGAGTTACCTACATTTAATGTTGTGAAATCATACTTTATAACAAACAACATTCCTTTGAATCATATTTTTGTGTATACAACTGATGGAGTACTATCCCAATTTGTTGCTTATTTGAAGGCAGAAGTGCCCAAAGTTTTATGTATTCATTTTGTGATGCACAGACAATACATCCTTGGAAAACATTTGGTTACAAGTCTCCATTCATCATTAACTCTATTAATTCGAGCCACAAACAACATGAAATCTGATGAGAAAATGATAGAATGTTTCAACAGCTTTGCAGTAATGAAAATTTTACTAGGTTACTTTTGCACACAGAGGTCTGGTGGCTTTGAAATAGTAAATCTGTCACTCATTCTGTAGCATTATATTATGACAGCGTCATACAACTTTTTGAAGGTAATAATGAGATCAGTCTTTATCAACAGTTGAAAACAGCACAGAATGATGCCTTTTATTTGGCTGATGCTTCCAAGACATTTAATGATTTCAATTTACAGCTTCAAAGGATTAACAAAACTCTTATAGGTTTCCAAAGTATTGGGCTATTGTTTACTGTTAAACTTGAATTTCTTTGTTATAATCCATTAAAGAGAAAATTTTATCTTTCTTTAACTATAAAAGATGATGTAACTACACAGGATATTGGCTGATTAGTCACCCCAATGGACATAAATTGAACATGGAAAACGATTTGAAGGTATTCTGAAATTGAAGGTGTATGACTGGATGAAAAATCTTTTACTGCAAATATTGAACAGACTAATGCAGTTTTTCAGGAAGAACTATTAGAAATCAGGTATGATGAATAAAGTAAACATAAATTCGACGGTGATAGATGTGAAAACCCTTGGTAAAATTTAAAAAAGCTTCTCTTATATCCAAATACAGGGTGTCCGAAAAGTCTTTCCCTGATTACATAAATTGATAACGCAGGCTAGAAGTAAGATACAAATATGAAACTTGTGTCGAATTGTTTACAACTATCAAAGTTTTTTTATGTTTTAGGTTTGCAGTACATAAGTAGTGGATGAGGTGCAGTGCTCAAGAAGCCATATTAACCAATCAGGAGAAAAGGCACAGTGTGTCCTGTGGTATCATGAGACACGATCACCAACTACAGTGCAGAGACACTTCCAGACAACATTTGGAAGGAATCCACCTGATGTGAAGAGCATTAAGGCCTGGTATGAGAGGTTCAAGAACACAGGATCGGTTGCTGACCTTCCGAGGTCTGGTCGACCAAGAACCTCAGCAGACAGGGTGGAAGCTGAAAGGCAGTCTTTTCTGCGAAGTCCGAAGAAATCGGTGCGCAGGGCCTCATGTGAATTACAGATGCCAAAAAGCTCTCTCCATGACATTTTACACAAACGTTTATTGTTTCGTGCATACAAAGTGCAAATCGTTCAGGCCTTGTTGACCAATGACAGTACACGTCGATATGACTTTGCGGTCGAAATGCTATCACGTATTGAGGACGATGATGGTTATCTCAGACGAATTGCCCTTTCCGACGAAGCGACCTTTTTTGTCAGTGGAGTAGTGAATCGCCATAATGTGCGCATTTGGGGTTCACAATCCCCTGGCGAGGTCAAGGAGTGCACCAGAGGCAGTCCAAATGTGAATGTTTGGTGCGCGCTATTGCACGATCGAATTATCGGGCCATTCTTCATCGCTGAGGCTACCATCACATCTGTAGTGTATCTGGACATGTTTCAGCTGTATGCTGTTCCTCAGCTGCTTCAGTATCACCCCGATGTCTTGTTTCAGCAAGACGGTGAACCGCCCTATTGGGGTTTGGACGTCCGTGTCTATCTCGATATGACCTTTCCTGGGCGATGGATTGGTCGTGATGGGCCAACGGTTTGACCTCCACTCTCTCCTGACATAACCCCATTTGACTTCTTTTTATGGGGTTATGTCAAGGAGGTGTAGCAGATCTTGAAAACCTGCGGCAACGGATAACCACAGTCGTTGAATCGATCCCTCCAGTGATGTTGGCTAATGTGTGGACGGAAACTGAATATCGCCTAGATTGCTACGTGCTACCAAGGGTGCTCATGTGAAAGTTTACTGATGTGTGAAAAAATCTTTGATAGTTTGTAAACAATTAGACACCAGTTTCATATTTGTATCTTACTTCTAGCCTGAGTTATCAATTTATGTAATCAGGTAAAGATTTTTCGGACACCCTGTATATGGAAAAATGTATTCACTTTATTGATACCCTTTCCTACCTCATATCTTGTGGATTCAGGTTTGGTGCTGTTACTTACATTATGAACAAAGAAGGGAACCAAACGAGTATTTCCAAAAGCCGAGACCTTCGTTTGTTCTCAACAAAATTTCAACCATATATCCATTATTTAGATTTGCACCATCAGTCCTGGTAACCTCAACAATAATTTAATTACATGCCCTGTAACAAGACTGTCACAAATTGTGAAGCGATATTGATTCAATTCAGATTCAGCATACTTTTCCATTTTTACTTCGGTGGTATGTTGAGCTGTGCGTGTGGGAAGAGAAAATCTGTGCGTTCAGTTGAGAGAGATTTAGCAGTGACAAAAGAAGGCCGTCGGCAAACCTTACATCTTCAGCCACACCTCCTTGTGGTTGTCCTAAACTCTGGCATCCGTCTAAACGCCCCCACACTGCCGCCACTTCCGTATTGGGGAGTAGCGCTGAGAGGACGGCTGTCAGCACCTGCACCGCCAATACACTGCACATAAGTGGTATAATAATTGGGACGCTCTGTGCTGGCTTCTTGGCACCAGAGTACTTCAGAGCAGCGCCTCTGTTTCGCTCCAAAAACATTATTTATTCTTAAAAGCCTTAAGAACACAGGCCCTGTTCCCTCACTCCCATTTTAGGGCGTTAACCAGTAACAAATTGCCTAAGACTTGGCGCTGAAAAAGTGTTTCCCACTCTCTTTTTGTCTCTGCATCTGGACAGTGATATATAGGATATAAGAATATAGATGATGTAACTGCACAGGATATTGGCTGATTAGTCACCCCAATGGAAAACGATTTGAAAGTATTTAGAAATTGAAGATGTATGACTGGATATAAGATGAACATCAACAAAAGCAAAACGAGGATAATGGAATGTAGTCGAATTGAATCGGGTGATGCTGAGGGAATTACATTAGGAAATGAGACACTTAAAGTAGTAAAGGAGTTTTTCTATTTGGGGAGCAAAATAACTGATGATGGTCGAAGTAGAGTCGATATAAAATGTAGACTGGCAATGGCAAGGAAAGCGTTTCTGAAGAAGCGAAATTTGTTAACATCGAATATAGATTTAAGTCTCAGGAAGCCGTTTCTGAAAGTATTTGTATGGAGTGTAGAAGTGAAACATGGACGATAAATAGTTTACACAAGAAGAGAATAGAAACTTTCGGAATGTGGTGCTACAGAAGAATGCTGAAGATTAGATGGGTAGATCACATAACTAATGAGGAGGTATTGAATAGAATTGGAGAGAAGTGAAATTTGTAGCACAACTTGACTAGAAGAAGGGATCGGTTGGTAGGCCATATTCTGAGGCATCAAGGGATTACCAGTTTAGTATTGGAGGGCAGCGTGGAGGGTAAAAATCGTAGAGGGAGACCAAGAGATGAATACACTAAACAGATTCAGAAGGATGTAGGTTGCAGTAGGTACTGGGAGATGAAGAACCTTGCACAGGATAGAGTAGCATGGCGAGCTGCATCAAACCAGTCTCTGGACTGAAGACCATAACAATATATTACATATGTTCGTAAAAATTTCGAAAACTTCTTGACCGATTTTTCAAATGGCTCTAAGCACTATGGGATTTAACGTCTGAGGTCATCAGTCCCCTAGGCTTAGAACTACTTTAACGTAACGACATCAAGCACATCCATGTCCGAGGCAGGATTCGAACGAGCGACCGTAGCAGCAGCGCCTAGAACCGCTCGGACACAGCGGCCAGCCACCGATTTTTGCTCGATACTCTAACAAGAATTTGGATAGACACAAGGTATAAATTTTTTTAAACAGCAATGTATAGCTTTTGTGTTAAAACTGGTTATGAGAGGAAATGATGTGCTATGCTCTGCTTGAAAAAGTGTAACTCTTATCTCGCAGTCCGTTTTAACTACGATAGCAGAGCATTTAAACCACTGTACAATTTGTTTCTCACGTTTATGTTCTTTCTCATTATATATATTTTTAAACTAATACTGAGCACAGGAAATGTGCAGTTTTGTTTTCTTCCTCGCAGTCACGTTTCACAGGAAATGTCCGCCTGCTTAGGTGGGTGGTAACGTGCTCGCCTCCCGTGCAAGAGGGCACGGGTTCGATTTCCGGTCGGGTTGGAGATTTTCTCCGCTCGGGAACGGGGTGTTGCGTTGTCCTCATCATCATCTCATCGTCATCATCACTGGTGCGCAAGTCGCCCAATGTAGTGTCGAATGAAATAAGACTTGGTGGCCTAACTTCCCCGAATAGGGCTCTCCCGGCCAACAATGCCATACGCTCATTTCCATTTCACAGGAAGTAAGAAAGTTGTATTTATGGCTTATTGGTTTACGATTAGAATACTACTACAGAACCTTAATTTGCAATAACAAGAAAGAAGACCAAGTGTCAGAGAGGGAGGGGGGAACACGAGACGGACAGGGAGGAGGAAATTGACATAAGGTAGGCGGGAGGAGGAAATGGAGAGAGGCGGGGGGGGGGGGGGGGGGGCAATGGACAGAGAGAGCGGGAAAAGGTGATTAGGACAGTTGTATCCAAGTGGCTCTGAGCACTATGGGACTTAACATCTATGGTCATCAGTCCCCTAGAACTTAGAACTACTTAATCCTAACCAACCTAAGGACATCACACAACACCCAGGCAGAGAAAATCCCTGACCCCGCCGGGAATCGAACCCTGGAACCCGGGCGTGGGAAGCGAGAACGCTACCGCAAGTTAAAGCCAATTTCCATAAATATTTAGCAATTCTAAAGCATTACCGGATTCGCTACCAAGTACAAGCAGTTTTTTTCCCTCCTTCCAAGCATTACGTTATTTGATGTGCTGCTATAATCGTTATTTCATGACCCAGATTATAGGAAGACGGTCTACCTGAATGATGGAAAGCTTAACGCCAAATATCATCTTTGCACCACGAAAGAAAAACAAAAATACAGTATTTAAAACTGCAGAAGGGAAGCACTAACAAAGAACAAATGCAGCACAAACTGGCGAGGCGGCAGTTTTTTTCACCTCCCTACACAGCCTCTGCCCCTGTATGTTATCGCGCACAATGCGTGTCACACTGGTTACAACACAGTGTGATTCCCTGATACTGTGTTTTAAATCATACACAAAATTTTACTGCTTCTTGAGGAAAACGATGCAACAGGAACCCACAGCACCTACACTCCTGGAAATGGAAAAAAGAACACATTGACACCGGTGTGTCAGACCCACCATACTTGCTCCGGACACTGCGAGAGGGCTGTACAAGCAATGATCACACGCACGGCACAGCGGACACACCAGGAACCGCGGTGTTGGCCGTCGAATGGCGCTAGCTGCGCAGCATTTGTGCACCGCCGCCGTCAGTGTCAGCCAGTTTGCCGTGGCATACGGAGCTCCATCGCAGTCTTTAACACTGGTAGCATGCCGCGACAGCGTGGACGTGAACCGTATGTGCAGTTGACGGACTTTGAGCGAGGGCGTATAGTGGGCATGCGGGAGGCCGGATGGACGTACCGCCGAATTGCTCAACACGTGGGGCGTGAGGTCTCCACAGTACATCGATGTTGTCGCCAGTGGTCGGCGGAAGGTGCACGTGCCCGTCGACCTGGGACCGGACCGCAGCGACGCACGGATGCACGCCAAGACCGTAGGATCCTACGCAGTGCCGTAGGGGACCGCACCGCCACTTCCCAGCAAATTAGGGACACTGTTGCTCCTGGGGTATCGGCGACGACCATTCGCAACCGTCTCCATGAAGCTGGGCTACGGTCCCGCACACCGTTAGGCCGTCTTCCGCTCACGCCCCAACATCGTGCAGCCCGCCTCCAGTGGTGTCGCGACAGGCGTGAATGGAGGGACGAATTGAACGTGTCGTCTTCAGCGATGACAGTCGCTTCTGCCTTGGTGCCAATGATGGTCGTATGCGTGTTTGGCGCCGTGCAGATGAGCGCCACAATCAGGACTGCATACGACCGAGGCACACAGGGCCAACACCCGGCATCATGGTGTGGGGAGCGATCTCCTACACTGGCCGTACACCACTGGTGATCGTCGAGGGGACACTGAATAGTGCACGGTACATCCAAACCGTCATCGAACCCATCGTTCTACCATTCCTAGACCGGCAAGGGAACTTGCTGTTCCAACAGGACAATGCACGTCCGCATGTATCCCGTGCCACCCAACGTGCTCTAGAAGGTGTAAGTCAACTACCCTGGCCAGCAAGATCTCCGGATCTGTCCCCCATTGAGCATGTTTGGGACTGGATGAAGCGTCGTCTGACACGGTCTGCACGTCCAGCACCAACGCTGGTCCAACTGAGGCGCCAGGTGGAAATGGCATGGCAAGCCGTTCCACAGGACTACATCCAGCATCTCTACGATCGTCTCCATGGGAGAATAGCAGCCTGCATTGCTGCGAAAGGTGGATATACACTGTACTAGTGCCGACATTGTGCATGCTCTGTTGCCTGTGTCTATGTGCCTGTGGTTCTGTCAGTGTGATCATGTGATGTATCTGACCCCAGGAATGTGTCAATAAAGTTTCCCCTTCCTGGGACAATGAATTCACGGTGTTCTTATTTCAATTTCCAGGAGTGTATATGCACCACAGCTTGTAAATTACACTAATAGAGATACTGTGACAGAGATACTTACAATAAAAGTTAACAGAGAAAATAACGAAATTATTCTGGTGATCGTTAGTTTAATTACTTCGACAAAAATGTAATTCACTGGGGCATAGATAACTCTCCAAGGATCGCATCGGTATTGTAGATACTGTCGCCGAAAAAATTTAAACGTAAAAGCTCTTGTAACGAATGATGTCTGACATCTCTGTCTGTCTGTGTCATCAGAACTGTCAAATATATACCAGAATACTGCTGTAACTGAAATGGAATCATTAAGCCTAGTTTTATGCACATTCAGAGTTAGCAATGCAGTTACATATATCAGGTAAAGAAAGGTAGGAATGAGGAGTGATTGATAAATGTAATGTTTGTTAATCTGCCACAAAATTTATTTCAAACTACTTTACAACTGATAATTTTTTCTTTTCTCTGTTATTGTCGCTATAGCAACCGTTAATTTTTTAACATAATTATTGAGAAACGTATTAAGTGCTATTTTTTTTTACACACTGAAGAATTGGTTCAAATGGCTCTGAGGACTATGGGACTTAACTTCTTAGGTCATCAGTCCCCTAGAACTTAGAACTACTTAAACCTAACTAACCTAAGGACATCACACACATCCATGTCCGAGGCAGGATTCGAACCTGCGACCGTAGCGGTCGCGCGGTTCCAGACTGTAGCGCCGAGAACCGCTCGACCACTCTGGCCGGCACTGAAGAATTCTGTCTGTGTATTATACCTGACTATTTCTTCTATTAGAAAGAAGTCTCTCTTTTAATTACATGAACAACTAGCCTTTTAAGTAAATTTCTCTGAGACGAGCATCTCATGAAGGTGTGTTCATGATCTCCAGACTCGAAGTTTATAATTACTAATTATCTAAAAGCAACGGCATTAATAACCTAAAACAGTTCACCTCTGTCCACATTTCTTATGAGCTCATAGCTTTCATCAAATTCTTTTGTTGATAATGCTTTATCTAGCGCCAAACATAACGTTTCACACTTCAGCTTCATAAGAACACAGAATCCTCACAAGCATGTGAAAACAAGCAAGTATTCCTGAACAGACTGAATTTGTTCCTCATTGATATCCATGATGCTGTTAAAATTTGTGGAGATGTTAAGATGAAATCATCCACTCAGTCATTTTCAAAAGAAAATGAATCGAGCCCAGCTTCACGTAGAGCACATTTTCAAGGATATCAAGGTCTGAATCCTTAGCCTGCACTCACTTTCGGACATCTGTCTCAAAGGTACCATATATGAGAACCTTCCATTGTTCAATATTTTCCAAATCTTGCTTCTAGAGCAGAATGCATTCTGGCCCAAGCTGGCGGAGTTCGTGGTCATGCCTGCATGAGGTGTGCTTGCTTGTACAGTGAAGCGCCAAAGAAACTGGTATAGGCAAGCGTATTCAAATACAGAGGTAGGTAGAGAGGGAGAACACGGCGCCTCGGTCGCCGACGCCTATGTAAGAAAAGTGTCTGGCGCAGTTGTTAGATCGGTTACTGCTGCTACAGTGACAGGTTATCAAGATTTAAGTGAGTCTGAATGTGGTGTTATAGTCGGCGCACGAGCGATGAGACACTATCTCCGAGGTAGCGACGAAGTGGGGATTTTCCTGTACGACCATTTCACAAGGGTACCGCGAATATCAGGAACCCAGTAAAGCATCATATCCCTGACATCGCTGCGGCCGGAAAAAGATACTGCAAGAACGAGAGCAACAACGACTAAGAAGAATCGTTTCACGCGACAGAAGTGCAATCCTTCCGCAAATGGCTGCTGATTTCAGTGCTGGGTCATTAACAACTCTTAGCGTGCGACCCATTTAACGGAACGTAATCGATATGGGCTTTCGGAGCCGAAAGCCAACTCGTGTACCCTTGATGACTGCACGACACAAATCTCTGCGCCTTGCTGGGCCCGTCAGCACCGACACTGGACTGTTCAAGACTGGAAACATGTTGCCTGATCGGACGAGCCTTGATCCAAATTATATAGAGCGGACGGAGACAACCTCATGAATCAATGGACCCTGCTTGTCAGCAGGGGACTGTTCAAGCTGGTGGAGACTCTGTAATGGTGTGAGGCGTGTGCAGCTGGAGAGATATCGGACCCCTATTATGTCTAGATACGACTCTGACAGGTGACACATACGGAAGCATTTGATGTCTTGCATCCATTCGTGTGCATTATGCATTTTGACAGATCTGGGCAATTCCAGCAGGACAATGCATCACCCCACACGCCCATAAGTGCTACAGAGTGGCACCGGAAACACTATTCTGAGTCTGAACTCTTCCGCTGGCCACCAAATTCCCGAGACATGAAGAATATTGGACCTATTTGGGATGCCTTGCAACACGCTTTTCAGAAGAGCTCTCCATCCCCTCGTACTCTTAAGGATTTATGGACAGCCCTGCAGGATTCATGGTGTCAGTTCCCTCCAGCACTACTTCAGACATTAGTCGAGTCCATGTCACATCGTGTTGCGGCACTTCTGAGTGCTAGAGGGAGCCCTGCACGATATTAGGCAGGTGTACCAGTTCCTCTGGCTCTTCAGTATATGAATGAATGGTATGTGTTTCTCTTTTTCTGATGAAGGCTGTGGCCGGAAGCTTAAAATGTCTTTTAATTGGGCCTGTCTGCAATTTAACGTGGTTTCTTTATGGTAAGTAGGAATCTATCTTTTCGTACACTGTTAAAACCTTTTATCAGATACGTATAATAATCCCAAAAGGAAATGATGCCATTTAATACTTGTGCAAACATGGGATTAGTGTCGGTTACCTTCAGAACAAATCGATTATTACTGATTCACTATTTTAACATATAAAGCTGAAGATATTCCTGTATACGTAAATCACAGTTTGCCAGTGATTCAGTAATGTATACAATGCGCTTGCTGTGCTACAGAAGGCCATCAGACGAATCGCTATCACGCTGTTGATGAATAACTCAACAGCAAGCTTACTTAAACACACGATAAGTTGCTCATGGTTTCTGAACTAAAGCACATATAGCCTGAGATAATGTAACTGAAATGTGAACACCACGAGCATTCCTTCGAATTCTGTGGAACCTGAAAATTTTTACGGTATACTGTAGGTACACTATGTGATCAAAAGTATCCGGACACCCACAGCAACATACGTGTTTCATATTATGGGCATTCTGATGCCATCTACTGCCACTTATTCCGTATCAGCGAGCTAAGTAGTCGTTAGGCATCGTGAGAGCAGAAAGGGGGCACTCCGCGGAACTCACTGACTTCGAACGTGGTCAGGTGACTGGGTGTCACTTGTGTCATACGTCTGTACACGAGATTTCCACACTCCTATACATCCCTAGGTCCACTGTTTCCGATGCGATAGTGAAGTGGGAACGTGAAGGGGCACGCATAGCGCAAAAGCGTACAGGCCGACCTCATCTGCTGATTGACGAAGACCGCCGACAGTTGAAGAGGGTCGTAATGTGTAATAGGCACACATCTATCCAGACCATTACACAGGAATTCCAAACTCCATCAGGATCCACTGCAAGTACTATGACAGTTATGTGGGAGGTGAGAAAACTTGAATTTAATGCTCGAGCAGCTGCTCATAAGCCACACATCACGCCGGTAAATCCCAAACAACGTCTTGCTTCGTACAAGGAGTGTAAACATTAGACGACTGAACAGTGGGATCCGATGGCATGGTGTGGGCAAGGAGAATGTCCGGTAAGCGTCATGTGACAGTGTGTGTGGTGCCAACAGTAAAATTCGGAGGCAGTGGTGTTATGGTGTGGTCGTGTTTTTCATGGAGGGTGCGTTTACCCCTTGATGTTCTGCGTAGGTGGCACTATCACAGCACAGGCCTACATTGATGTTTTAAGCACCTGTTCATAAAGCACGGTCTGTGGCGGAGTGGTTACACGACAATAACATCCCTGTAATGGACTGACCTACACAGAGTCCTGACCTTAATCCTACAGAACACCTTTGGGATGTTTTGGAACGCCGACTTCGGGCGAGGCCTCACCGACCGACATCGATACCTCTCCTCAGTGTAGCACTCGATGAAGAATGGGCTGCCATTCCCCAAGAAACCCTCTAGCACCTGATTGAACGTATACCTGCGAGAGTGGAAGCTGTCATCAAGACTAAGGGTGGGCCAACACCATATTGAATTCCAGCATTACCGATGGAGGGCCCCACGAACTTGTAACTCAAGTTCAGCCAGGTGTCCGGATACTTTTTATCACATAGTGTACATCGCATAACAAAGTTCGGAAATTAGCTTTAAAGTATTTCACACACACTTTTTTGCGATTACACCACAGCAAGCGTTTATTACACTTCTCTTTTTAAGAAATATTGCACCCTGTTAAAAAGCCAGTATTTGCTCATTACCCAAGTGAATAAATACTAGGGTCGTTCCGAAAGTAATGCCTCCTATTTTTTTGTAGTGACTTTGGACGCCCGCGCCAGATGTCGTTGGTGTAGTGGTAATGTTTGAGCGTTCATCTTTCATTTGTAGGTGGTTCCGTTGTTCTGCGTTGGTTGGCATCAGCAGAGGAGCGTTCCAAAATGGAGTCTGATATGGATCCGCGTATTAAAACAGCGATGTGTAACTGAATTCCTCACTGCTGAAGAAATTGCGCTGATTGAAGTCCATCGACGCTTGCCGAAGTTGTATGGAGACGATACAATAGGCATGAGTAATGTGAGACGATGGGTACGGCATTTTGAAGGTGGTGAAAAGGGTGTACATGACAAGCCACAGACCGGTCGACGCTGTACAGCTGTCATCCCTCACAACGAAGTGCATCTTGATCAACTCATTCGTGATGGTCGGCGGAAAACGACCTGAGCATTGTGTGAAAAGCTGTATGTCGTCTGTAATGCCTTGGAAACAATGTTGGAATATCTTGGTTATCACAAAGTCTACATCTACATCTACATCCATACTCCGCAAGCCACCTGACGGTGTGTGGCGGAGGGTACCTTGAGTACCTCTATCGGTTCTCCCTTCTATTCCAGTCTCGTATTGCTCGTGGAAAGAAAGATTGTCGGTATACCTCATTGTGGGCTCTAATCTCTCTGATTTTATCCTCATGGTCTCTTCGCGAGTTATACGTAGGAGGGAGCAATATACTGCTTGACTCCTCGGTGAAGGTATGTTCTCGAAACTTCAACAAAAGCCCGTACCGAGCTACTGAGCGTCTCTCTTGCAGAGTCTTCCACTGGAGTTTGTGAGAGATGGATCCCAAGGGTGCTTACAGAAAAACAAAAAAACCCTCAACAAATGAAAATTTGTCGGTACCTGCTGGACCAGTATGAAGCTGAACTTGACAATTTTCTGAATAGCGTCGTCATCTGAGTTGAGACGTGATGTCAACACTACGAGTCGCAATCCAAAAGACAGTCCATCGAATGGCGACATGCAGATTCTCCTTCAAAGAAAAATTCGATGCACAGCCGTTTGCAGGCATAGTGATATGCATAGTCTTCTGGGATAGCTAGGGTGGGGTTCTTTGGATATCCTGGACCCTGGAGAAACTGTCAATTTAGCACGCTACAAGACGACACTGACTAAGCTGAAAGCCCAAATTTCCAGGGTAAGACCAGAGGAGAAGACAATCTTTCACTTGCAACATGATAACGCCAGACCCCACACCAGGACTGTGACCACGCAACTCATTGCAAAATTCGGCTAGACTGTCTTACCACATCCAGCGTACAGTTCAGATTTAGCCCTTTCAGACCTCCATCTCTTTGGGGCCGGCCGGAGTGGTCGTGCGGTTCTAGGCGCTACAGTCTGGAGCCGAGCGACCGCTACGGTCGCAGGTTCGAATCCTGCCTCGGGTATGGATGTGTGTGATGTCCTTAGGTTAGTTAGGTTTAAGTAGTTCTAAGTTCTAGGCGACTGATGACCTCAGAAGTTAAGTCGCAAAGTGCTCAGAGCCATTTGAACCATTTTGATTTGTCTTTGGGCCTCTGAAAGATGTAATAAGTAGCGAACATTTTCAAGACTCAGATGCCGTTGTTAAACCTGTAAGGAAGTGATTAGCCTCAGCTGATTCCTATTTTTACAGGCGTGACCTACAGGCTGCGGTTCATCGTTGGCAAAAGTGCATAATGCATGATTGAGGCTATGTGGAAAAATCACAGCTGAAACATTGTTGTGATTCTTCAATTTCTCCAGGCGTATATTGTGGCGAAATAAATCTCGGGTGAACAGCCTGGTATGCGTGTGCATAGGACACAATATTTCGGCAATCGACCATGTTGCCATCATCAGGGGCGCTGTTCACCCGAGATTTATTTCGTCAGCTGAAATATTGCTCTATTTATCTGTTGCGATTTATGTATCTCCTGCAGTTTCCATAAATAAAACAATGAGCCATTACTTTCGAAACGGCCCCCATAGTATTAAATGCCGAGCTAAATGTATGCCATTTGAGCGATATAGATTCCCGAAAATCACTTTATAATAGCTTGATACATTTATGAAACACCGGGAGTGTCCACGGTACGTGCATTTTTGGGTCACCTGTCCCATCTCTTTATGTTTTATTATTAATACATCTCGGATTTTCACCGACATTTGCTGGCGCAATACGTGTACATAGTTTTGCACGGAGAACTAGTCCAAACGTATCTTAACCTTATATTTCCCGACATGTTAAATCATTCTGCAGGATCTGGATTGGAACTGAAACTCTAATACCTGGCGGGCAACGTTCTTTACGGCACAGTCACGAAGGATCCTTAACCACAACTATAATTCTGTCAGCATCTCTCATGTGCATCCCGTCCTATTTTGTAGGCTGCAGCAAGCCATTTGATGAGTTGCTATCTTCCCTGTACTTTTAAGAAGCTGTGCGCCTTGTGTTCACACTTAAAGTGTGAAATTACAGTTAATATGTTGCTGCCTTCGGCTCACCATTCTTTTTTCCAAGTGAACATCGAGGGAAACACGTCAGGAATATCAAGAACAGAAATTAATTTTCAGTTTCAAAATTTTGTTTGAAAGATAAAATAGTATTGCAGACGATGAGAAATTTGAAACCTGTTGGATGGAACAAAATTTTATTTGTAGTCTCTTCTGACGTTATAATAAAAAAAATAAAAAAAGCGGACAAAATCTTGGGACTTAAACTTGATCTAAAAGAACGAAGATCGAAATAGAAATCGGTCAGTCTCACATAATCAACTAAAGGAAGTCTTTAATAAGAGCTCCAGCTGCCGAGTAACGCTTGTTTCATTTCTAATGGTGATCTGTTAATACGAAAAGTGCCAAGCAGTACCGTGGTTCGAAGTCATGTTGAACTGTAGGCTGAGTAAGTCAGTTCAGAGTTTGGAAGAAGGCATTGGGAGCTCCCCCTGAAAACGTAATTGTTTACATAAAGATGCAAGAGTTGCTACTGCACTGTATACAGTTTGGACTTGAAGTTAGGGGAGTAAGTCCGGGCGGCGGCACGGGGGCGTATCCGGAAGGCATTTCCAAAATGGTTCAAATGGCTCTGAGCACTATGGGACTCAACATCTGAGGTCATCAGTCCCCTACAACTCAGAACCACTTAAACCTAACTAACCTAAGGACATCACACACATCCATGCCCGAGGCAGGATTCGAACCTGCGACCGTAGCAGTCACGCGGTTCCGGACTGAAGTGCCTAGAACCGCACGGCCACCACGGCCAGCAAGGTATTTCCCTCCCGGTGTTTGTTTAAATAAAGAATCTACTGGAGACGTTCAAGCTTAGTAGAAGCGGTGACCAAACACCCTTGAGTGAATAGTATGTTGGGGAAACGTGTTAATTACGACATCCTTTGTCGGACAGACATGCCTTCCACAGTCCCTTAGTGGGACTGTGGAAGTATCTCAAGTCTGGACCAGTATGCCGGAATTCCATTCTGTTATAAATCTCCCAACAGGTTTTAGCAAAATTATGCCACCCGTATTCTACCTCTGGGGCGGTATACCAGAACTCTACTCTGTTATATAAGCTGGATTGTGACGTCATATTTAGGCTGATGCTCGTATCACCTTCAAGGACCATGGTGTTCAAATCAGAATTTAATTTTTTTTATATACATTTTTTACTTGTGTTTCTTTCTACATCTGACGACTTGTTGCAGTGCAACAGAATGACAGACTCTGAAATTCTGAAGATGGTTATTTCCTAGCCGAAACCGCTGATTTTATTTAAAAAACTTTGCAATCAAGACAGTCAAATAAAAAATATGTACAATGTGATCGCTTTCCACATTGTCGCTTTATGCCAAATTCTGTTCAATTCATCTTTCAACAAATTTATCTTTTATAATTATTTTACATTTACTGTAACATGATTAGTGGATCTATACTGCTCCTGTGGGGACAAGAGCGAAGGAACTTTGGAGAACTAAGAGTTGCCTGTTCATTTGACAGTTTCCTTTCGACCTGCTAAATTTTGCTTTTAGTATGATCGCAAGATTTATCTTTGTAATATTTTACGCATGTCTCCTGTTCTCTCCTTCGACTAATAGATGCAATCACTGTGAACAAGCACACTGCATGGTAGCTGCATGTGACTTCGCATTTTAGGCGAGTCGGTATGTTTTTCAACCAATAGATATCCTTCATGGGCTGCAAAACACGAGGATGGCCTTGTATGAAATCGGATTCGCCCTTCTAGTGCGAGTTAGGACTTCTTGGTGCCGTGTTTGGAGTAGTCCGGTTGCGTGTTCGAACTTTTGAGGAAGACTGCCTTTCTCTGGTGGTGATCTGTGCTGGTAGGGATGTTCTCCAACGATGAAAGTATCGGGTGGGGCCATTTAAATTACTTTCCGTGGTGAAATTTAGGTAGACTGTTAAGTTAATTCGGCGTTGCTTGGTCGCTATTGCTCTGCGATTAGGGATACGCCATTGTGTTTACGCGTGGTAAAATCATAACTCAAGGGTTCCTCATACTTTATTAAATGGAAGCTGACTACAGCGCCGGATATTATCTTTCAGTTTGTCGTTTTACAACCTGAAATTTGCCACCCTCTCCTAAATTATAGACACTGCTTTGTTCACAGCCGTGGACTGGGAGGATAATGTTCAGATTACTTGTCGTGAAACTGCAATTGGATCTGTTGCTTTGAGGACCCAGTGGGCGTGGGAATAACTTAGCTGCGTTTAGTGGCAATGTACACTATTATCAATCTACTTCTTCTCGAATACTTTCGATATAAATCACAGAATTCCTTGTTACTGATGCACAACATAGTTCCACGTTAGATGGGCGCTATATTGTTGTACTTCGTGAGCTCTTCTCAAGATCCACCAATTTCTGGCACGTCGAAATCGGATAGTGAGTTACAATCGCAAAACATTTGTAAGAGTTAACTTTTGCTTCAATGTTATCAGTTTTCAACTTAAGACAAGATGGATCGACGAGTACTTTTTCGACTATTAGTGCTTGCTAAATGTTGTGCGGAGTGATCTCGCATTTTACTAGGGTGTTACGCGGATGACATTCCCAAACTATGTGTTGGTTCTAGTAGCAGCTTAATCATTCCTCGTGCCTAAAGTCAATGATTACAAAACTGAGAAAACGTTGTCAATTGCACAGCTGCACGCTAGAAGGGAAAGCTAACAGCTGTTCAGTTTTGGATCACTGTATTGTTGAATCATTACTTACTGAGTACACTCAAATAAGAGCAGTGCAATTTACAAATTGTTTTCTGTGGAACAATAATTATACTTTTCGTAGCTTAAAGGTTCCAGGGCTAAACTATCGCTTCTTATATACGGCGAATCAACTAAAACTTACACGGCAAATATTGTGAAAATGGAAATTGGTATTAATGTGCGACTTTCACGTAACGGATTGGCAGTGAGGCGCTCATGTTATTAGCCAATACACAGATTGTAATAATACTTAGAAAGCGTAGTTTTTGCTCAAACGTACATTTTTAAAAAATACACTCATGCTCATAAATTAAGGATAATTGCAGAATGTGGTGACACACAACGTGGCAGTACACAAAACTGGCACTAATAGCATAGGCACGTAGGGAACACCCACGACACAGATCTGTAAGTCCACGGTATTGGTAATAAGTTGAGAATACCATCCCGAAAAACGTGTGCTACAAAACGCTACTATTTTCTGCGCATGTACCCCGACATCAATATGGGATATGATCACCATGCACACGTACAAAGGGCGCACAACGGGTTGGCATACTCTGTATCAGGTAGTCGAGCAGCTACTGGAGTATAGACTCCCATTCTTGCACCAGTGCCTGTCGGAGCTCCTGAAGTGTCCTAGGGGTTTGAAGACGTGCAGCGATACGTCGACCGAGAGCATCGCAGACGTGCTCGATGGGGTGTAGGTCTGGAGAACAGGCAGGCCACTTCATTCGCCTGATATCTTCTGTTTCAAAGTACTCCTCCACGATGGCAGCTCGGTGGGGCCGTGCGTTATCATCCATCAGGAGGAAGGTGGGACCCACTGAACCCCTGAAAAGGTGGACATACTGGTGCAAAACGACGTCCCTATACACCTGACCTGTTACAGTTCCTCTGTCAAAGACATGCAGGGGTGCACGTGCACCAATCATAATCCCACCCTACATCATCAAACCACGACCTGCATGCAGGTCCCTTTCAAGGACATTAAGGGGTTGGTATCTGGTTCCTGGTTCACACCAGATGAAAAACCGGCGAGAATCACTGTTCAGACTATACCTGGACTCGTCTGTGAACATAACCTGGGACCACTGTTCCAATGACCAACTAATGTGCTCTTAACACCAGGCTTTAGGGTCTCTCCTGTGACCAGAGATCAGTAGAATGCACCTTGCTTGTCTCCTGGCGAATAAACCATGTATCTTCAGTTGTCTTTAGACTGTGTATCTGGAGACAACTGTTCCAGTGGCTGCGGTAAGGTCCCGAGCAAGGCTACCTGCAGTACTCCGTGGCCCTCTGCGGGCACTGATGGTGAGATATCGGTTTTCTTGTGGTGCTGTACACTGCGGACGTCCCGTACTGTAATGCCTGGACGCGTTTCCTGTCTGCTGGAATCGTTGCCATAATTTTGATATCACACTTTGTCGCACACGGAGGTCCCGTACTACGACCTACTATGTTTGACCAGCCTCGAGTCGCCCTAGTATTCTACCCCTCATATGTGTTCTTTGAGCCATTTTAAACACACAGTCACCCTTAGCACTTCTGAAAACGTCTGCACACTTACTCGCTGCACCGTACTCTGTCATGCACCAACATACTCTGCGTATGTGGACTGTTGCCAGCGCCTCCGTGAGACAACCGCAGGTCAAATGCACCGCATGGTCATACCCCGAGGTGATTTAAACCCGCAAACCGCCCACCATGTAGCAGCATTATCCTTAATTTATGAGCATGAGTGTAGAATAGTAACTGTTGACTGTAAGAAACTAAAAGTAGATTAAATTAGAATATCAGAGTGTCTGTTTCAAGATTCTAGTGCGAGTGGTTTATGAGATATCGTGTTTTGAAATTTTCCCACACCGTCAGTTGTACAATACGTGTGGTAGCACACAATAAGGAACAACACAATGGCATACACTAGTTATGTGGATTCTCACCAGTAACGAGACAACTGACCATCACAGGTTGTGTTCAAAATGACCACTGCCAACCTCAATACACGCTTCCGGTCTGCTATGGAACGACAGCTGCACACGTGCTAGCGTTTCAGCGGAGACGTCCGAGAGAGCTGCAGTAATACGTCGTTGCATGTCATCGAGTATAGTCTCTGCATGTCTTTGCTCACCGCGTCTCTCAGCTTCCCCATAGAAAAAGGTCTATAGGCATCAAACGCGGGGAATGGGCCGGCCAAGGTACAAGTACTCTGCGTCCAATCTAACGTTTTTGAAACAATTCGTGATTGGTAGAGCACTTTCACGCGAAAGGCAAAAGTCCAGAGTTCGAGTCTCGGTCGGGCACACAGTTTTAATGTGCCAGGAAGTTTCAATTCGTGAATAGTATGGGCCGGACAGCCATCATGTTGGTACGACAGGTTCCTCCTAGTCTGCAGAGGAACGTCTTTTAGCGTCTGTTGAAGATGGTCTGTTAGGAGGCTGCGATACTTGTACGTCTTCAGTGTTCCGTCTATGAAGGACGGGCCTGTGAGCCAATGGCTCACTACACCACACTACATTTTACTCTCCATGGACGCTGACATTCCACCCGCTGAAGCCAACGGGGATTGTCACCAGACCTATAGTGCATGTTTAAGCAGTTTGTCTGTGTCTTCATCACTAAACACGATACATGATACAACTGAAGTAGCTGCCATAGTGCCCATGTACAGAAGTTAACACGATTCTCATAATCATTTTCACCTAGATCTTGAAGGAGTCAGAAGTGATAAGGATAGAACCTTTGTCGATGGAGATGTGTAGGACACTTGACTGATACGTGCCAGTTCCTCGTGCGATTGTGCAGCAGCTAACGTGTATATCAATTTCAACAGCAGCGAGAACATTAATTTCCCCCTCTTCTGCCTGTGACTGAGGAAGTCGGGATGAGGGGTTCCCTTAGCATGGAAGGTCAAGGCCCCTATAATGTCAATCCTGAAATACAATAACAACAACCTAATCAATAAATTAACCATTTATTCAAAGACAATATTTATAAAACAGCTATGAGACAATCAACACGTGGCCATCTTTAAAACAATACCAGAATATCACAGATGGCTTGCTTCTGAAGCAAGTCAGCCAATTAAAATTACAAAACTGATTTAAAGAAATGAGCAACAATGATTTCAATACTGAAAAGAACAATAAATCACAATCTGGAGGTGATTTAAAGAAATGTAGCACATATATATTTTTTAAAGAGCAATAATTTGCAATATGAAAGTGATTTATGAAACGCACATCAGTTCGTTAACAACCCAAATAACACAGGCAGCAGAACAAGTAACAAATTAATACAATTCATACCCAAGAAAATAAGAAAGACCTTATTTTTAAAAAATTTACATGAAACACTTAAAATGTTTACCAAACGGGAGGTGACGCCAGGCTGCCTTGGTCAAAAGGCGACTTAAGTTAAAATGCCGGAAGCAGCAGACCAGCCGACGAAAGCAAGACCTAAACGCTGGGGCCCAACCGGGAGTCACTTCTCATTAGACGTCAGGTCACAGCTTCTGTGCACCGAAGCGAAACGTGGCGCCGCTCCCACGCACCCGAACGCGGAGAAAACTGGAACACAAACAGATCGCAGAAGACACGGCAAAGACCAACCAGCCATCAATTAGTATAAGTTAAGAGATCAATAAATAACAATATAAATGAAGAAGCAATTGCTCTTTTACTAACACTGAGTGAGTGCATTCAAATAAATGCACGTATATCAAGGAACTACGTATAAATGATTAGCTTTACAGAATACGAGTCTTTACAAATAACCGAGTGAGTGCTTTCAAATAAACGCACGTATATAAGTGACCCAAATTTTACAGCAATATACAAGGGACGTCGATTTGATGGCAATCAAAATACACTGAAAATCTCATACAGGCAATACATAAACTTTTGGATACTGTCCCAAAAACACAAAATATAACACACACACCTTCGTGCTAATCAGCTTCCTAATAGTAATCCAGTCAGCGGATTATTACACAGAAATAGTAACTGCTGGTCTCCATGAGGTCACACATTTGCCGGCTGCTCTTACTTCAACAACGCGTACATTAGGGCAACCAAGCAACAAGTACACTCGCTGCAACGCAAATGGTTCAATGAAACGGAGGCACCAAAATCACTTACAGCTTCGATGGAGAGCGTTGTTCGAGATGGTCTCTGGGGATGGGTCTCTCCGAGAAAACAGGCACCAAGGAAATCCGACGAACAGTGCTCAGAGTTGACATCAGGAAGGTCCACCTCAAACTAGCGACCGTCTTACGAGGTAGACCCGCCGTGCCGCTGCTGGCCGAACAAATCTGTTTTCCTCTTTCGCCCACGCAAGCACGTCCTTGCGCCTCTTAGCGAGACCAATACCAATTGCCGCGAGCGCGAAACACCCGCGAGATCACAACAGGGACAAAGATCCTAGTACAGCCGGGTAATCGATAGTGTCGTGCCAAAGACCTGGTGTGCCTACTGTTTCATTGTCAAAGTGTGAGATTACCACTTCCACTTAATTGCTTGAAGACGTTTGTCGAGATGGTTGACGTCTATTGGTGTATTTTGCCGCCTACGCTATTGAAGAACGAACTGTATTTTTTCCTACACTCTCCATATATTAAGAGCACGTCACCTTTTTCTGCCTTGGCAAATCCTATCGTCGACTCACGACCTGCTGCTTAGACTGTAACACACTAACTGACTAGCAAGTCGCAATGCACTCGAGGACACACTGTAAGCAAACGCAACAGCATCGTACCTAGCAATTACGCAGGTTGAATCACACGAACAAGCATCGAGGTGGAAACCTTTTAAAATACGATACCTTGTAAACGACTCGCTGTAGACTCCTGTAAGAAGCACCATTGACATTCTAATTAACCCTACCTTTAGTTTGCTAAAGTCAGTAGGCATTGTCCCATTTAAAAAGTGTATGTTTACACCAAAAATACACTTTCTAAATATTATTACAATCTGTGTACTGGCTAACAGTATGAGCCCCTGCCTGCCAATCCATTCTGTGAAAACCGTGCATTTTCGCAGTATTTGTGGGGCAAGTTTTAGGTGATTCACCCTGAATAGTAGGAATCATTTCTTTTTGTCACACCATATACCTTTCAGAAAGTTCTCAGTTTTCTTTTGTAAAATAATGGTATATCATTAACGACTTATATGTTCCTTTTAGCGTACTGAAAGTGTATGCAGTTTACTGTTACTCATTATTTGGGGGTATTTATGGATGTTGTGACGCTGAAGAACCTGTGGGCACGTCGCGATTATACACATCACACTATTTTACGTACGTAAGGAGACACTATGCGCTGAAATTATGTGTCGTATGGTTTGTGATTGTTTTAGTTGGATGGGGTGGTGGAATAAGTATGGAGATTCTCCAAATATCTGCAGATGACACCCACACTTAACAGAGGTGAAAGAAAGTTAATAGAAATTCACACGGGCCCACTCGCACACAGAAAAGCTGGGCCGAACCTAGAGTACTATGCAACTATGCAACCAGTTGCCGGGAGTGAGAGCTATAAGTATACTAATAAAACAATAACAACAATAATAAGTCATGGACTGTGCGGCTAGTCCCGGCGGAGGTTAGAGTCCTCCCTCGGGCATGGGTGTGTGTGTGTTGTCCTTAGGATAATTTAGGTTAAGTAGTGTGTAAGCTTAGGGACCGATGATGACCTTAGCAGTTAAGTCCTATAAGATTTCACACACATTTGAACATTTTTTTTTTATTAATGCGCAGCATGAATAACGTAGCAGATGCAAAAGCGCTATTTATTTTGCATGAAAATTGTTTTAGTTTGTTGGTGGGCATAATTCATGCTGAGCAGTTGCGTGGAGTGTTCGAATACCGTATTGAGAATTTGCATCTGTCGGCTGAGTAGATAAGTATCCGTCGGCTCCGGTAATTCGATGTAGAGTTTCAGTAGAATTCTGTACAGTAGCACCCCGTCTTCAGGCCACGAGTGCCCTACCGGGACCAGCCGACCGCCGTGTCATCCTCAGAGGATGCGGATAGGAGGGGCTCTCCCGGTTGTTATGATGGCATTCTTGACCGAAGCCGCTACTATTCGGTCGAGTAGCTCCTCAATTGCCATCACGAGGCTGAGTGCACCCCAGAATTCTGTACAGTAGGGACAGTTATTTTCCTACCGATTGTGGTCATTAGGAAACGAGCTATTACGAATCTTTAGCTGGTAATATACAGGGTGAACAAAAAGTCAGTATAAATTTGAAAACTTAATAAACCACGGAATAATGTAGATAGAGAGGTATAAATTGACACATGTTTGGAATGACATAGGATTTTATTAGAAAAAAAAAGAAGTTCACAAAATGTCCGACAGATGGCGCGTGAAAGATCTCTTGCGCGCGTCGTTTGGTGATGACCGTGTGCTCAGCCGCCACTTTCGTCATGCTTGGCCTCCCAGGTCCCCAGACCTCAGTCCGTGCGATTATTGGCTTTGGGGTTACCTGAAGTCGCAAGTGTATCGTGATTGACCGACATCTCTAGGAATGATGAACATCCGACGCCAATGCCTCACCATGACTCCGGACATACTTTACAGTGCTGTTCACAACATTATTCCTCGACTACAGCTATTGTTGAGGAATGATGGTGGGCATATTGAGCATTTCCTGTAAAGAACATCATCTTTGCTTTGTCTTACTTTGTTATGCTAATTATTGCTATTCTGATTAGATGAAGCGCCATCTGTCGGACATTTTTTGAACATTTGTATTTTTTTGGTTCTAATAAAACCCCATGTCATTCCAAACATGTGTGTCAATTTTTACGTCTCTATCTACATTATTCCGTGATTTATTAAGTTTTCAAATTTATACTGACTTTTTGATCACCCGGTATTTCATACACACTCTTGAATTAACGTTTAGTGAGCAACGGTTGCAAGCAAATGTAGTCTCAAAATACGAACAGCACTATCATATTTATATGATCTGGGACATGGGACCATCTGTGTACTGTATAAAGTAGCCTGAGAAGTTGTTTAGATAGGAAACTAAAGCCTGAAGTGGTAAACAACTATTTTTGTTGTAGTAAAATATGGCGTTAGCCAGTAATGATTTTTGTTTCATTAATTTTTGTTATCACTAATGTTTCACATCAGACCAAGCGCACGGGTAATGGGGTTTTATGGATGATGATTTGCAAGTTCGGGTGCTGTAAGGGAAATGTTGAATAAATGGATTTCTTTTGCTTCAATCTAAAATATTTGATGTTTGTCTCTTTATTGTATTTAATGAAAGGAAAGAGAAAAGTGTATCTAATCATATTCTGAAGGAAAAAAGTGCAGATCAGAGGAATAAATAAAAGAAGGAAAGAAAAAGAAATATATATGTCAATTACTTTTGAATACATTGTGGGAGTGAACAATGATCACTGTTCACTTCCACAATGTATTCAAAAGTAATTAATTTATTGCCAAGTCAGGTATTGGGAGATTACAAGAAGTTTAGAGGGTTACACATTAAAATTATGAAACTTAATTCCAAAATATCATTTAACAAACAATGAATAATGAATCATGTGACTCATTGGTAATTCATCGTTTTATAGCTTTGTAACTTTATGTATTTTCTTTAATGTGTGTAGCCCTCTAATTAAAGCTTTGTATACGATTTGTAGGTCTGAAGATGACCACAGTAGTGGTCGAAACCGGTCACTGTAATAAAAAAAATGGTGATCAAGACTGTTTTTGATAGTAAATATATACGTGTCCTAAACAGAATAGATAATATAACTATCTTTTCAGTTCCGCCAAGAAAAGAGTATAAAGGTATCGAAGGTACCTATTCCAAGAACAGTGCAACACAATTAAGGTGGGTTAATGATGTCACATCGTCACCAAATTTCACCACAAGTATACTTAACGCCACCTTGTACATGTCGAATGATAGGAACGTCGTCGCATGCCCTCGTACACACGTTTCAGCCTGCTTTTGAAGCCTCCTCGATGGAGTCCACAACCGCGAAGCGTTGAAATCACGCGGCTTTCTTACGGGTGACAAGGAAAACATTTCAGACGCACCGACGCTCAGAATCGATACGAAAGATCTCGGGGAATTGCATAAAGAGCGCCACCTCTTTCTTTGAGGCGTTGATTCCCACAACATATCAAGTTCGAAAACAAAGTTCGCAGTGCGACGAGCAACCGGACGACGTTTTTGACAATATCTGATACTGACGACAACCAGTGGATGCTTACAGCATCGTGGGCCAGCAAGCGAAATGAACGTAATCACACGCCTTTGGAGAGCAGTGTGACCACAAATTTTACTCTGGCGTAGAGTGTGGAACCAGTGGGGACCGCTGGAAGCCGTTCGACAAAATTATAATGCGATCCGAAGAAGCAGAGGGTGATTATGGTTTTTCCGCCCTCCTGTTTCACACCCTCCTGTGGCGTAATTACAGAGGGGTGTGACATTGAGACATGCGTGAGTAGAACAGCAAAGGGTCCCTCTAATACCCTCCACCAGGGTGTGACATTGAGCCAAGCGTAAGTAAAACAGCAAAGGGTCCCTCTAATACCCCCCACTGAGGTGTGACATTGAGCCATGCGTTAGTAAAACAGCAAAGGGTCCCTATAATACCCCCCACTGGGGTGTGACATTGAGCCATGCGTGAGTAAAACACCAAAGGGTCCCTCTAATACCCCCTACTGGGTGGTGACATTGAGCCTTGCATGAGTATAACAGCAAAGGGTCCCTCTAATACCCCCCACTGAGGTGTGACATTGAGACATGCGTGAGTAGAACAGCAAAGGGTCCCTCTAATAGCCCCCACTGAGGTGTGACATTGAGACATGCGTGAGTAAAAGAGCAAAGGGTCCCTCTAATACCCCCCACTAGGGTGTGACATTGAGACATGCATGAGTGGAACAGCAAAGGGTCCCTCTAATAGCCCACACTGGGGTGTGACATTGAGCCATGCATGAGTAAAACAGCAAAGGGTCCCTCTAATACCCGCCACTGGGGTGTGACATTGAGTCATGCGTGAGTAAAACACCAAAGGGTCCCTCTAATACCGCCCACTGTAGTGTGACAATGAGACATGCATGAGTAAAACAGCAAAGGGTCCCTCTAATATCCCCCACTAGAGTGTGACATTGAGACATGCATGAGTAAAACAGCAAAGGGTCCCTCTAATACCCCCCACTCTTTTATTTATTTTATTTATTTATTTATTGTTCTGTGGGACCACATTAAGGAGAAGTCTCCATGGTCATGGAACGAGTCAATACATGAAATTATAACACGATTGTAGAAACAGATAAAATGAAATATGAGTAACTTATTCAGTTGTAGATTGTAGAAACAGATAAAATGAAATATAAGAAACATATTCAGGTGACACGTCGTTAGTTTAAAAAAAAAAAATCAAAAATATAACACTGGAATTTGCTTAATTTTTTAGCTCTTCCATAAGCTCCTTGACAGAATAGAAGGAGTGAGCCATGAGGAAACTCCTCAGTTTAGACTTAAATGAGTTTGGGCTACTGCTAAGATTTTTGAGTTCTTGTGGTAGCTTATTGAAAATGGATGCAGCAGAATACTGCACTCCTTTCTGCACAAGAGTCAAGGAAGTGCATTCCACATGCAGATTTGATTTCTGCCTAGTATTAACTGAGTGAAAGCTGCTAACTCTTGGGATAAAGTTAATATTGCTAACAACAAACGACATTAAAGAAAATATATACTGTGAGGGCAATGTCAAAATTCCCAGACTATTGAATAGGGGTCGACAAGAGGTTTTCGAACTTACACCACACAGTTCGAACAGCCCGTTTTTGAGCCAAAAATACCCTTTTTGAATCAGAAGAATTACCCCAAAAAGTAATACCATATGACATAAGTGTATGAAAATATGCGAAGTAGACTACTTTTCGTGTTGAAATGTCACTTATTTCAGATACTGTTCTAATGGTAAATAAAGTGGCATTTAGTTTCTGAACAAGATCCTGAACATGTGCTTTCCACAACAGCTTACTATCTATCCGTACGCCTAGGAACTTGAACTGTTCCATCTCGCTTATAACATGCCCATTCTGTCTGATTAAAATATCAGTTCTTGTTGAATTGTAAGTTAGAAACTGTAAGAACTGAGTGTTACTGTGATTTAGCATCAAATTATTTTCCACAAGCCACGAACTTATTTCAAGAACTACATTATTTGATAATGTTCCAATATTACACACAAGATCCTTCACTACCAAGCTGGTGTCATCAGCAAACAGAAATATTTTTGAATCACCTGTAATACTAGAAGGCATATCATTTATATAAATAAGAAACAGCAGTGGCCCCAGGACCGATCCTTGGGGAACGCCCCATTTAACAGTGCCCCATTGGGACTGAACATCGTTACCACTCTCAATATTGCGGAGAATTACCTTCTGCTTTCTGTTCTTAAAGTAAGAGGCGAACCAATTGTAAGCTACTCCCCTTACTCCATAATGTTCCAACTTCTGCAGTAATATTTTGTGGTCAACACAGTCAAAAGCCTTCGTTAAATCAAAGAAAACACCTAACGTTCGCAACCTTTTATTTAATCCGTCCAAAACCTCACAGAGAAAAGAGACTATAGCATTTTCAGTTGTTAAGCCATTTCTAAAACCAAACTGTACATTTGACAGCAAATTATGTGAATTTAAATGCTGCAGTAGCCTTGTATATACAACCCTCTCGATAACTTTAGCAAACACCGATGGCATAGAAATAGGTTTATAATTATCAACATTATCCCTGTCTCCCTTTTTATAAAGTGGCTTCACTACCGAGTACTTTAATCGGTCAGGAAACCGACCACTCCTAAAGGAAAAGTTACAGATATGGCTAAGTACTGGGCTAACATACATGGAACAATACTTCAGTATTCTGCTAGATACCCCGTCATATCCATGAGAGTTCTTGGTCTTTAGTGATTTAATTATTAACTCAATCTCCCTCTTGTCAGTATCATGGTGGAGCATTTCAGGTAACAGTCTCGGAACACTTTTTTCTACGAGCGCTATATGATTCCATGTTGGGACTAGGTTTCTATTTAGTTCACCTGCTATATTCAGAAAGTGATTATTAAATACTGCACATATATGCGTAGCACGGACATTCCCACTATGCACTGATTCCATATCCTCGACCTGTCTCTGCAGACCAGCCACTTCCTTTACGACTGACAATATGGTTATAATTTTATCCTGAGACTTAGCTATTCTATCGGCATACCACATACTTTTTGCCTTCCTAATAACTTTTTTAAGCATCTTACAGTACTGTTTGTAATGGGCTACTGCATTTAGATTGTGACTTTCTAACGTTTTGATATAAATGCCACTTTAATCTACAAGATATTCTTATACCTTTAGTCAGCCACCCAGGCTGCCTGTTTGTGCTAGTACCCTGTTTTGAACGTTCTAACGGAAAGCAACTTTCAAAGAGCACCAGAAAAGTCTTGAGGAAAGCATTGTATTTATCGTCTGCTGTATCAGGCTATAAACCTCTTGCCACTCTTGTTCCTTGATAAGGTTTACAAAAGTCTCTACAGCAACTGGATCAGCTTTCCTAAAAAGTTGGTAACTACACTCCTGGAAATTGAAATAAGAACACCGTGAATTCATTGTCCCAGTAAGGGGAAACTTTATTGACACATTCCTGGGGTCAGATACATCACATGATCACACTGACAGAACCACCGGCACATAGACACAGGCAACAGAGCATGCACAATGTCGGCACTAGTACAGTGTATATCCACTTTTCGCAGCAATGCAGGCTGCTATTCTCCCATGGAGACGATCGTAGAGATGCTGGATGTAGTCCTGTGGAACGGCTTGCCATGCCATTTCCACCTGGCGCCTCAGTTGGACCAGCGTTCGTGCTGGACGTGCAGACCGCGTGAGACGGCGCTTAATCCAGTCCCAAACATGCTCAATGGGGGACAGATCCGGAGATCTTGCTGGCCAGGGTAGTTGACTTACACCTTCTAGAGCACGTTGGGTGGCACGGGATACATGCGGACGTGCATTGTCCTGTTGGAACAGCAAGTTCCCTTGCCGGTCTAGGAATGGTAGAACGATGGGTTCGATGACGGTTTGGATGCGCCGTGCACTATTCAGTGTCCCCTCGACGATCACCAGTGGTGTACGGCCAGTGTAGGAGATCGCTCCCCACACCATGATGCCGGGTGTTGGCCCTGTGTGCCTCGGTCGTATGCAGTCCTGATTGTGGCGCTCACCTGCACGGCGCCAAACACGCATACGACCATCATTGGCACCAAGGCAGAAGCGACTCTCATCGCTGAAGACGACACGTCTCCATTCGTCCCTCCATTCACGCCTGTCGCGACACCACTGGAGGCTGGCTGCACGATGTGTGGCCGTGAGCGGAAGACGGCCTAACGGTGTGCGGGACTGTAGCCCAGCTTTATGGAGACGGTTGCGAATGGTCCTCGCCGATACCCCAGGAGCAACAGTGTCCCTAATTTGCTGGGAAGTGGCGGTGCGGTCCCCTACGGCACTGCGTAGGATCCTACGGTCTTGGCGTGCATCCATGCGTCGCTGCGGTCCGGTCCCAGGTCGACAGGCACGTGCCTTCCGCCGACCACTGGCGACAACATCGATGTACTGTGGAGACCTCACGCCCCACGTGTTGAGCAATTCGGCGGTACGTCCACCCGGCCTCCCGCATGCCCAGTATACGCCCTCGCTCAAAGTCCGTCAACTGCACATACGGTTCACGTCCACGCTGTCGCGGCATGCTACCAGTGTTAAAGACTGCGATGGAGCTCCGTATGCCACGGCAAACTAGCTGACACTGACGGCGGCGGTGCACAAATGCTGCGCAGCTAGCGCCATTCGACGGCCAACACCGCGGTTCCTGGTGTGTCCGCTGTGCCGTGCATGTGATCATTGCTTGTACAGCCCTCTCGCAGTGTCCGGAGCAAGTATGGTGGGTCTGACACACCGGTGTCAATGTGTTCTTTTTTCCATTTCCAGGAGTGTATATTTAACATGTGTAGCAGCACAAAAATCTTTTAGACTTAAAATTTGTGCATCATGATCTGAAAGGCCATTCACCATTTTGCTAACAGAATGCCCTTCTAGTAATGACGAATGAACAAAAATATTGTCTGTGGTTGTTCTACTGTTCCCTCGCACTATCGTTGGAAAGAATACAGTTTGCATAAGATTATAGGAATTAAGGAGATCTACCAGCATCCTTTTCCTTGCACAATCACTTATACAATTTATATTGAAGTCACCACATATAACTAACTTTCTGTATATCCTATAAAGTGAACCAAGAACCTCCTCTAGCTTTAGCAAAAATGTTGTGAAATCGGAGTCTGTGGATCTAAAAATAACAACAGTAAGAAGTTTAGCTCCACTAAATTTAACCACACCTGCACAACATTCAAACACCTTTTCAGTGCAGTACTTTGAAACATCATTTGACTCAAATGGGATACCGTTTTTCACATACATGGCTACTCCCCCACACCGCAAAGAGCTCCTACAAAATAAAAGAAAATAATAAAAGTAAAACAGCAAAGGGTCCCTCTAATACCTCCCACTGGGGTGTGACATTGACACATGCGTGACTAAAACAGCAAAGGGTCCTGCTAATACCCCACACTGGGGTGTGACATTGAGACATGCATGAGTAAAACACCAAAGGGTCCCTCTAATACCCCCCACTGGGGTGTGACATTGAGACATGCATGAGTAAAACAGCAAAGGGTCGCTCTAATACCCCCCACTGAGGTGTGACATTGAGACATGCGTGAGTAGAACAGTAAAGGTCCCTCTAATGCCCCCCACTGGGGTGTGACATTGAGACATGCGTGAGTAGAACAGCAAAGGGTACCTCTAATACCCCCCAGTGGGGTGTGACATTGAGACATGCGTGAGTAAAACAGCAAATGGTCCATCTAATATGCCCCACTGTGGTGTGACATTGAGACAAGCATGAGTAAAACAGCAAAGGGTCCCTATAATACTCCCCACTGGTGTGTGACATTGAGACATGCATCAGTAAAACAGCAAAGGGTCCCTCTAATAACCCCCACTGGGGTGTGACATTGTGCCACGCTGGAGTAGAACACCAAAGGGCCCTCTAATACCCCCCACTGGGGTGTGACATTGAGCCATGCGTGAGTAAAAGACCAGAGGGTCCCTCTAATACCCCCCACTGGGGTGTGACATTGAGACATGTGTGAGTAAAACAGCAAAGGGTCCCCCTAACACCCCCCACTGGGGTGTGACATTGAGACATGCATTAGTAAAACAGGAAAGGGTCCCTCTAATACCCCCCACTAAGGTGTGACATTGAGACATGGGTGAGTAAAAGAGCAAAGGATCCCTCTCATACCCCCACTGGGGTGTGACAGTGAGACATGCGTGAGTAAAAGAGCAAAGGGTCCCTCTAATACCCCCCACTGGGGTGTGACATTGAGCCATGCGTGAGTAAAACAGCAAAGGGTCTCTCTAATTCCTCCCACTGGGGTGTGACATTGAACCACGCGTGAGTAAAACAGCAAAGGGTCCCTCTAATACCCCACACTGGGGTGTGACATTGAGCCATGCGTGAGTAAAACAGCAAAGTGTCCCTCTAATACCACCCACTGGGGTGTGACGTTGTGACATGCATGAGTAAAACAGCAAAGGGTGCCTCTAACACCCCCCAATGGGGTGTGACATTGAGATGTGCATGAGTAAAACAGCAAAGGGTTTCTTTAATACCCCCCACTGTCGTGTGACATTGAGATATGCATGATTTACTCTGCACTGCAAAGGGTCCCTCTAATACCCCCCACTTAGGCAACATCCTGAATGTCAATCCCCTATATTTGCTGAGCATTTTAAAAATGTACCTGTACAGAGAAAACTCGTGACGAGAATGATAGATACCAGCAGGCAGACAACCGCTTGACACGCCTCCAACTGTGTGCGGACATTTGCCATGCTCGACATTTGCCACGATTTTACCTGCTCCGAAGGATTGAATCCCTTGTCTCCCCCTCCTCCTCTTCCTCTCCAACGCCTACTGAGCGTTTTCGCTCGGTTACTTAACATAGAACCAGAATCTCTTTGGATTTTCCGCCACATGTCTAGAGAGATTTTCGTTGTGGAAACTATTATATGCGTCTCGCTTTGAAATCCGCACCAAATTTCGAGCCTCAGTAAAACTTCGCCGATCTTAGAGATTTTGCGTTCATCTAAATTATACTTGCCTTTTACGATGCTCCTGCAGCAGCTTTCTGTCGTGTTTTGTGTACCGTGGAGGATCAGTTCCGTCTTTTATTAATTTATTTTGTATGAATCTCTCGAGTGCTGTTGATACTATTTCTTTGAACTTCAGCCACATATGGTCTTCACTTACATAGTTTGGAAGGATTGGAGACTGTCTCTTAGAAAGACGTCAACTTAATTTTTAGTTGCATTTATAAATAGATATATTTCGCGTTAGGTTTGGTGAATTTCTTTGTTACGGAAGTGAGCCTCGCTACGACTGTGTGTTCACTAATCCCTGTATCCGTCGTCATGTTCAGGATTATTTGTGGCTAAGAGGTCAAGTGTGTTTTCGAAACCTTTAAAAATTTGAATGACCTCGTGAACTAATTCTTCAAAATAATTATAAAAAAACATTTACAACAATTACAGTACTTGTTTTATATCTAAAAGAGGGTCTGAAAATGTATTTTTGTCAACATACAGAAGGTAGATTGAAGTCACTGCCAACTATGGTTGTATGAGTAGGGTACCTATTTGTGATGAGACTCAAATTTTCTTTGAACTGTTCAGCAACTGTTTCATCTGAGAGCGGATGTCGGTAAAAGGAGCCAGTTATTAATTTATTCCGGTTGTCGAATATAACCTTTCCCCATACAAAGTCACAGGAACTATCTGCTTCAATGTCGCTTGTGAGCTGCAACACAGATTGCATTATTTTTCCTTAAGTTGTGCTTCTTGTTTCTGTTGTCGTGCAGATCATTACAGTTACGGCTTTTCCCTCCAAAACCTAGGATGTTTTCTTTGTGTCCCTGTGAATACCAGAGCTAAATAATGTAGAACAACAATGTACGTTACAAACATAGCATTCTGTATTACTTCATTTCCTTATTTCTAACATTTTAAAACTGTACGTCGACTTTAGACGACATTTCAGTCATAGATGCTCTTATCTCTACTTGGTGAACGTATTTTCAGTCATGTTTTGAACATTGTCCCGCCACACTTTATTAACTAATGTTTCACCGCAAAGGATGTCGCATTTTAGAGAGTAAATTAATATGGAGTATGTCGTTCTTTTTTTCAAACACTCACATACCCATTTCTTCTTTTCTTGTTGTCTTTTGGGCATGCAGTTGTAGTAATTGAAGTAGGCACAAATGCAGTGATCAAAAAGAAATGATTAGCGTACATTCGCATTCTCTTTACATCGTTCCTTTCTTGTTGCTCCCATGGCGATGGACTGTTTCTATCGTAATCAGTAAGCGTGAACGGAAGCTACCGTACAGACAGAGAGATCTATATTTATACTTGGCAGAACTAATTACGATCTGACATAACCGTCGGTATTGCTTTCGTTTCCCAAAAGTTATAAATATTTCGATTTCGGAAAAGAAGCTCTGTATTTGGCCAAGATGTCGAAGAAGAAGGTCCCTTACGTACTGGTTGTATCGAGTAAGATGTGGAGACGGCGATTTGAAAGCGGACAGAAGTAGTACGAGGAAGGGCGTCCCTTACCTGAGGGATCGCTATTCAAGCTACCTGGCGAAGGGGCAAGTGTGGCAAATGTCCGGAGTGGCAAATGTCCGGCAATCCCTCCAACCCTGCATGCCTACCTGCAGGCGCTTAGGACTCCCTCACAGGTTCTCTCTGTACACAAGTACTACACTCCTGGAAATGGAAAAAAGAACACATTGACACCGGTGTGTCAGACCCACCATACTTGCTCCGGACACTGCGAGAGGGCTGTACAAGCAATGATCACACGCACGGCACAGCGGACACACCAGGAACCGCGGTGTTGGCCGTCGAATGGCGCTAGCTGCGCAGCATTTGTGCACCGCCGCCGTCAGTGTCAGCCAGTTTGCCGTGGCATACGGAGCTCCATCGCAGTCTTTAACACTGGTAGCATGCCGCGACAGCGTGGACGTGAACCGTATGTGCAGTTGACGGACTTTGAGCGAGGGCGTATAGTGGGCATGCGGGAGGCCGGGTGGACGTACCGCCGAATTGCTCAACACGTGGGGCGTGGGGTCTCCACAGTACATCGATGTTGTCGCCAGTGGTCGGCGGAAGGTGCACGTGCCCTTCGACCTGGGACCGGACCGCAGCGACGCACGGATGCACGCCAAGACCGTAGGATCCTACGCAGTGCCGTAGGGGACCGCACCGCCGCTTCCCAGCAAATTAGGGACACTGTTGCTCCTGGGGTATCGGCGAGGACCATTCGCAACCGTCTCCACGAAGCTGGGCTACGGTCCCGCACACCGTTAGGCCGTCTTCCGCTCACGCCCCAACATCGTGCAGCCCGCCTCCAGTGGTGTGGCGACAGGCGTGAATGGAGGGACGAATGGAGACGTGTCGTCTTCAGCGATGAGAGTCGCTTCTGCCTTGGTGCCAATGATGGTAGTATGCGTGTTTGGCGCCGTGCAGGTGAGCGCCACAATCAGGACTGCATACGACCGAGGCACACAGGGCCAACACCCGGCATCAGGGTGTCGGGAGCGATCTCCTACACTGGCCGTACACCACTGGTGATCGTCGAGGGGACACTGAATAGTGCACGGTTTGCACGTCCGCATGTATCCCGTGCCACCCAACGTGCTCTAGAAGGTGTAAGTCAACCACCCTGGCCAGCAAGATCTCCGGATCTGTCCCCCATTGAGCATGTTTGGGACTGGATGAAGCGTCGTCTCACGCGGTCTGCACGTCCAGCACGAACGCTGGTCCAACTGAGGCGCCAGGTGGAAATGGCATGGCAAGCCGTTCCACAGGACTACATCCAGCATCTCTACGATCGTCTCCATGGGAGAATAGCAGCCTGCATTGCTGCGAAACGTGGATATACACTGTACTAGTGCCGACATTGTGCATGCTCTGTTGCCTGTGTCTATGTGCCTGTGGTTCTGTCAGTGTGATCATGTGATGTATCTGACCCCAGGAATGTGTCAATAAAGTTTCCCCTTCCTGGGACAATGAATTCACGGTGTTCTTATTTCAATTTCCAGGAGTGTATAAAAAATGCTCAACAAACATGGGCGGGTGGCACCGAGGATCTCAGGGAACATTTGTGGTTCTAATCACGCATGTGTCGATCTCGTACACTACTGTAATCACGCCACAAGAGGGTGCAGAACGAGAGGGCTGAAAAAGCATAGGTGCCTTGATGCTTCAAATCGTGTTAAAATGTCGTCAAATAGCTTTCAGCGGTCCCTAGTGATTCCACATTATACATCAGAGAAAAAAATTGCTGTAAAATTGCACTCCAGAGAGGTGAGATCATTTTCAATGGGGTTGCTGGAGCACGATGTTCGTCGTGGAGGATTTAAGCGTCTGTGGGCTGTCAGCAGTGTCAAAGATTGTCCAGAACGTCGTCCTGTTGCTGTCTGTGAATTTCGACCTCGAATGATGTGGGAGTCAACGTCTCCTCAAGAAAACCACGTGATTTTAACGCTGAGGGTAGCTGGTCTGGCCTTCATTGCCGAGGCTTCAAAAGAAGGGGTGAAGTATGGGTAAGAGGGGATGTGACGACCTTTCCATCGAGAAGCATGTCCACGGTGGCGTTGGGCAAAGTTGTGCTGAAATTTGGTGTCAAGCTGACATCATTACCACCTTGCGCCTCTCGTGAAGTTTTCAGCTGTGGTCTTTTTTTGTTTTTCGCCTGTGCCGACATCTTGCTGTTTGAAGATCCGGCAAGCCCCAGAGCGACGTCGCAGGCTTCCACGCTTTTGCATCATTTAGTGGAAGGTTGCAGGCACCTTTAACCCAATATCAAACTTCTAGGTCACAATGGGAAACAATTACGGGGTCCCGAAAAGGGATTCTTTAATTTATTATACAGTGTATTTGGAAAAATAAGAAAAATTGAAGATCCCAGAATGAGATTTTCACTCTGCAGTGGAGTGTGCGCTGATATGAAACTTCCTGGCAGATTAAAACTGTGTGCCGGACCGAGACTCGAACTCGGGACCTTTGCCTTTTATACGCAAGGGCTCTACTATATGAGCTACCCAAGCACGACTCACGGCCCGTCCTCACAGCTTTACTTCCGCCAGTACCTCGTCTCCTACTTTCCAAATTTCACAGAAGCTCTCCTGCGAAGTTTGGAAAGTAGGGGATGAGGTACCGCCGGCACGGTAGATCAGCGTTTTCGGTCAGACAGCTGGTTGGCCTCTGCAATAAAAAAACTGAGTGGAAGGATGAACAAACGGACTTAAACGGATGTCATGTAACGTCCGCAACGACCAAACGCAACGAACAACAACAGGAAAAAAAGATGGTAGGGAGTACTTTTCCACGAAAGCATAGGTCCCAAGTTCGAGTCTCTGTCCGGCATACAGTTTTAATCGGCCAGGAAGTTTCAAAATTGAAGATAGCGCTCAGATCCATGTAGTCTTCAGAAATTATATTTTGAAGAAAATATTTGCAGAAGGTTTTAATAATAATTACGTGAGACATTAACAAGCTCATAAATAAGGTGCTCAGTTTACAGAGATCTAATGTAACACGAGGGTAACTGCTCAAGGATCATATAACATTTTACATTATATTCACCTCTGCTATGGCACTCGCAAAGTATTATAAAAATATTATTCGTTTATTACGATTGAAATAACTCCTGGAAGAAAGGAAATCTGAATATTCATTTACATATATGCAAGTATGGTAAATGTTTATTTGAGCTATAAATCAAAGAACGTGAGTACTCTTTGTACTATGTGTATTTACACTGAAGTGACAGAAGTCACGGGATAGCGATGTGCCCATACACAAATGGCGGTATTATCACGAACGCAAGGTATAAAAGGCAGTTTATTGGTGGAGCTGTCATTTGTGGTCAGGCGATTCACGTGAAAAGTGTTGTGGTTGGCAGGAGAGCCAACACCGGGTTACTAGACGAGGCCGAAAGGCGCGCGTTTTAGCTCACGCAGGCTGACGTGAGGTCTGGAACAGGGCAAGGAAATTATAATTTAGAAAAACGGACGTGGATGGTGGAATACTTAACTTTAATCCATAAATGGTGAACGTCGCTCTTGACGGTACATTATTCATAATATCAATAGTAACTGGTAATGGCGCCTTGCTAGGTCGTAGCAAATGACGTAGCTGAAGGCTATGCTAACTATCGTCTCGGCAAATGAGAGCGTAGTTTGTCAGTGAACCATCGCTAGCAAAGTCGGCTGTACAACTGGGGCGAGTGCTAGGGAGTCTCTCTAGACTAGACCTGCCGTGTGGCGGCTCTCGGTTTGCAATCACTGATAGTGGCGACACGCGGGTCCGACGTATACTAACGGACCGCGGCCGATTTAAAGGCTACCACCTAGCAAGTGTGGTGTCCGGCGGTGACACCACAAAAAGATTCCCGACGCGATTACGGCCGCACGACGGAAATTAACAGACTCTGAATACGGAAAGGTAGTTGAAGCTAGACGCATGGGTCGGTCCATTTCGGAAATCATTTGGTTATTCAGTATTGCGAGATCCACTGTGTCAAGAGTGTGCTGAGAATACCAAATTTCAAGCATTACCTCTCACTACCGACAACGCAGTGGCCGACGGCCTTCACTTAACGACCGAGAGCAATAGCATTTGGGTAGAGTTATCAGTGCTAACTGACAAGCAGCACTGCGTGCACTAACCGCACAGATCAATTTCGGACCTACGACGAAGGTATCGGTTTGGACAGTGCGGCGAAATTTGGCGTTAATGGGCTATGGCAGCAGACGACCGACGCCATTTGTCAACAGCACTACTTCGAATACGGCGAATCTAATGGGGTCGTGATAGAATCGGTCGGACGCAAGTTGACTGGAAAATCGTGGCCTGGTCAGATGAGTCCCGATTTCAGTTAGTAATGGCTAATGGTAGGGTACGAATGTGGCGTAGGCCTCACAAAGCCATGGCTGGTCATCAACAAGGCACTGTGCTAGTTGGTGTGGGGCTGGCCGGAGTGGCCAAGCGGTTCTAGGCGCTACAGTCTGGAACCGCGCGACCACTACGGTCGCAGGTTCGAATCCTGCCTCAGACATGGATGTGTGTGATGTCCTTAGGTTAGTTAGGTTTAAGTAGTTCTAAGTTCTGGGGGACTGATGACCTTAGAAGTTAAGTCCCATAGTGCTCAGAGCCATTTCAACCATTAGTTGGTGTGGGCTCCATAATTTTGTGGACTGTGTTTACATGGAATGGACTGGGTCCTCTGGTCCAACTGAACCGATCATTGACTGGTAATCCTTATGTTCGGCCACCTGGAGACCATTTGCAGCCACTCATGTATGAAATTTTTTGGATGACAATGCGCCATGTCAACGGCCTGCGGTTGTTCACGATTTGTTCAAAGAACTTTCTGGACAATTCGAACGAATGATTTGCCCACCAAGATCGCGCGAAATGAATCCCATCGCCGGCCGGTGTGGCCGTGCGGTTCTACGCGCTTCAGTTTGGAACGTGATGTCTGTAAGAGGTCCGAGCAGATGTAATACAGATGTAATTTTATGTAAGAGGTCCGAGCAGATGTAATTTCGATGTATTGCTCATGCACTGCCTGAGATATGCAAGGTATAAGAGAATCGCTGACCAGAGAGCAGTGTTGACTGTACGAACTGTGTAGCAGTAGCAGTAAGTTGTTGCCAGTGTGTGTATCTGCTCTGGTCTGGTCTGGTGTATCATGTTGGCTGGGCCGGTCGCAGTGCAGCGGTGCCGGAGCCTGAGTATTAATGTATAAGGTAAAAAAAGCAGCCTCGCGCATATCTAGTAATATTATGTAAACTCACATGTAAATCTTTTAAAAATGTCTTAATAATAATCTTTGTCTAATTTCTAACAAGCATTCATTTCAATTTAATGAATTTAATTTTTTTTTCAATGCATGATCATTCTGATTGTTGCAAAAGAAAAATCATTTGCTTCCTTTCATAAACAACAAATGTATAGGCCAGCATTGCACAGAGCTGTGCCGGAAAAGAGCTATGGTAAGAGCAGATAGTTGCCGACGTTATCGAGGTGAGAATTTTTGCTTTTTATTCAGAATGATCTTACAGGCACTGCTGTCGTCCAAATTTTGCCAGGTTACTGAATTAATTTTTTATTACGAGGTTTAGGAATTTTTCTGTTTCGAGCATACATTAAATGAGAAAAGAATTTTGTGGGTACATTAAATGAGAAACAAATTTTGTGTGGAGGTTAAACGTGAATGAATTTCTGTAGGGAGGTTATAAATGAAAAAGAATTTCTGTAGAGAGGTTACACTAAATTAGAATCACATTCATTGTTAATATTTAAATTTATTTAATAATTTCGTGTGGGGAGGTTACACTAGGCGACAACCGGCCAGGATCGTATTCCTTTGTGAATCTCTGAGAAGTAGTCATATATCTGCTCTTATTTACTTAAACGTAGTTTGCATCTGGCGCAACGCATTTACTAATTTGTCACTCTTGCTTTCGCAGATCATCGGCAATTTATTGCTCTTTGTTGTAATTGTGTTTGTTCCATTTTTTGCTTCGTGTTTGTTTCATTTTGTGCTTAATTTTGATTAGTGAAAATGCCGCGAGAAACTGTTAACAGTACATCGCGATGTGCAATGAGTGAAATAGTCAACTCGAATAATTTGACCGATAATACTTGCGACATTCAGTGTAATAATGATGATCCCGTAATTACAGATAATCAGTGTGTGCCGATCACTAGTAATGGTTTTATTCCAGATGATGAGCAAACAAATTCATTTATGTCCACACTTAATTTAACGGCAAATGATGACGCGGCACGTTCCGATACAATGAACGCTGCCCAGTTTGACACACCCGGTTTGCAAAATTTACCTAACGAACAGATAAATGTTTCTAACGAAAATGAACAGTGTAGGCAGAATACGTCAGATTTATTTGATTCCGGTGTAGTGACCAACAGTGCACATCCGATTAGCAAACATTTTCAAGAATCACAGAATAACCAAATGGTTACACAAAACGTGACAGATATAGATACACCTTTACACAGCATAGAAAATAGAGTCGCTAATTTTGGCTTGGATCAAATTATGGCAATATTGCTACAGTCGAAGAAAGAACAAGACGACAACTTCAAACAACTTAATGAAAAACAAGACAACAACTATAAACAAATTAATGAAAGTCTTAAACAGTCGAATGATAAGCAAGACAACAATTACAAACAACTTAATGAAAAACTAGATAACAATTACAAACAGCTTAGTGAACAGATTACAGCCGTTGCCGTGCAATGTCATGATACTAAGGAACAATTACGTGAGGAAATTAAGGCTTGTGCTAGGAACAGTAGTGAAGAAATTAGATCTGTGGCACAAGAATTAAGTAATACACATGCAGCCACAACTAAAATACTTACAAGGGAACCTCCCCATCGCACCCCCCTCAGATTTAGTTGAAAGTTGGCACAGTGGATAGGCCTTGAAAAATTGAAAACAGATCAATTGAGGAAACAGGAAGAAGTTGTGTGGAACTGTGAAAAAATAAGCAAAATATACAAACTCAGTAGTTCATGGGAAGATATGGAACGTCAAGGACCCTGGGAACGCAGGAGCGCCGTGGTCTCGTGGTAACGTGAGCAGCTGCGGAACGAAAGGTCCTTGGTTCAAATCTTCCATCGAGTGAAAAGTTTATTTTTTTTATTTTCAGTTTATGTGACAAACTTATGTTTTCATCACTTTTTTGGGGGTGATTATCACATCCACAAGAAA
Organism: Schistocerca americana; assembly: GCF_021461395.2. Lineage (NCBI taxonomy): Eukaryota > Metazoa > Arthropoda > Insecta > Orthoptera > Acrididae > Schistocerca > Schistocerca americana. The sequence continues at coordinate 235,073,138 of NC_060125.1, read as the reverse complement.
ACCTAAATCGGGCAAGGGAGAAGAATCTTTTTACCCCTTCGCCAAGTGTACAAGTTAGGTGGGTCGACAACATATTCCTGTCATGTGACGCACATGCCGTCACCAGTGTCGTATAGAATATATCAGATGTGTTTTCCTGTGGAGGAATCGGTTGACCTATGACCTTGCGATCAAATGTTTTCGGTTCCAATTGGAGAGGCACGTCCTTTCGTCTACTAATCGCACGGTTTTGCGATGCGGTCGCAAAACACAGACACTAAACTTATTACAGTGAACAAAGACGTCAATGAACGAACGGACAGATAATAACTATGCAAAAATAAAGAAAATAAAATTTTCACGCGAGGGAAGCTTTGAACCAAGGACCTCTCATTCAGCAACTGCTCACGCTACCACGGGACCACGACGCCACTGAACTCACTTTGTCCATGATGTTGCATATGCGGCCCGTGGACTACTCAGTTTGTATATTTTGCTTATTTTTTCACAGTTCCACACAACTTCTTCCTGTTTTCTCAATTGATCTGTGTTCAGTTTATCAAAGCTTATTCACTGTGCCAACTTATAACTAAATCTGAGGGGGGTGCGATGGGGAGGTTCCCTTGTTAGAGACGAAATTAGTGCAGTCGCTAAACAATGCTCTGAAAACGCAACACAGTTACGCGACGAGTTTAAATAAATGTCAGCAGAACTTTCACGCACACTGGATGCAAAAGTAGACGCGAAATTTGACCAACAGAACAGCCAAATTGACGAACGTTTTAATCACCACCTACAAAACAGTGAAACGTGTTACCGTAAATTTATACAGGAACAGAGTAAAGTAAACCGACAAGTCATGGAAACAATTACTGCACAGAGACAGGAAGTTAAGCGTAAATTGTTTACGAAAACTAAAACATACGTAGACAACAATATTGCTACAGTATCGGACGAAATCAAACAGTTGAACACCGAACTGCATGATGAAATCTCCGATCTTAAAACAAAAACAGACACACACACATTAGAGTTTCAGACAATGACCAACAGACTTGAAAAGTTGGAATTAATACAGGATCCCGATGCCATCAAAGCAGACGTTAAAAAATTGAACGAAGCCACAAGTAAAATACAAAAACAAATTAACGCTTGTGATAATAAAAACGATGATCAGGCAAAAGTACTGACTGAAAAATATGATGAATTGGCCAGTCGTATTGACGTTACCGAAAGTAATAATGACACCAAATCAGACGATACGTCACCGGTTTCGTTTAATCAAACACCCGAATTCCAAAATTTACAGCAGACAATCAGTGAGATAGGTTCGTCCAATAATACGAGGTGCATTCAAGTTCTAAGGCCTCCGATTTTTTTTCTAATTAACTACTCACCCGAAATCGGTGAAACTAGCTTTACTTCTCGACGTAATCGCCCTGCAGACGTACACATTTTTCACAACGCTGACGCCATGATTCCATGGCAGCGGCGAAGGCTTCTTTAGGAGTCTGTTTTGACCACTGGAAAATCGCTGAGGCAATAGCAGCACGGATGGTGAATGTGCGGCCACGGAGAGTGTCTTTCATTGTTGGAAAAAGCCAAAAGTCACTAGGAGCCAGGTCAGGTGAGTAGGGAGAATGAGGAATCACTTCAAAGTTGTTATCACGAAGAAACTGTTGCGTAACGTTAGCTCGATGTGCGGGTGCGTTGTCTTGGTGAAACAGCACACGCGCAGCCCTTCCCGGACCTTTTCGTTGCAGTGCAGGAAGGAATTTGTTCTTCAAAACATTTTCGTAGGATGCACCTGTTACCGTAGTGCCATTTGGAACGCAATGGGTAAGGATTACGCACTCGCTGTCCCAGAACATGGACACCATCATTTTTTCAGCACTGGCGGTTACCCGAAATGTTTTTGGTGGCGGTCAATCTGTGTGCTTCCATTGAGCTGACTGGCGCTTTGTTTCTGGATTAAAAAATGGCACCCACGTCTCATCCATTGTCACAACCGACGAAAAGAAAGTCCCATTCATGCTGTCGTTGCGCGTCAACATTGCTTGGCAACATGCCACACGGGCAGCCATGTGGTCGTCCGTCAGCATTCGTGGCACCCACCTGGATGACACTTTTCGCATTTTCAGGTCGTCATGCAGGATTGTGTGCACAGAACCCACAGAAATGCCAACTCTGGAGGCGATCTGTTCAACAGTCATTCGGCGATCCCCCAAAACAATTCTCTCCACTTTCTCGATCATGTCGTCAGACCGGCTTGTGCGAGCCCGAGGTTGTTTCGATTTGTTGTCACATGATGTCCTGCCTTCATTAAACTGTCGCACCCACGAACGCACTTTCAACACATCCATAATTCCATCACCACATGTCTCCTTCAACTGTCGATGAATTTCAGTTGGTTTCACACCACGCAAATTCAGAAAACGAGTGATTGCACGCTGTTCAAGTAAGGAGAACGTCGCCATTTTAAGTATTTAAAACAGTTCTCATTCTCGCCTCTGGCGGTAAAATTCCATCTGCCGTACGTGCTGCCATCTCTGGGACATATAGACAATGAACGCGGGATCATTTTAAAACAATGCGCATGTTTCTATCTCCTTCCAGTCTGGAGAAAAAAAATCGGAGGCCTTAGAACTTGAAAGCACCTCGTACATTACGTAGAAAATTGTCAACTTTACAGCACGAATTGACAGAGATGAAAAATGTTTCAGCCACTAACACGTCACAGCATACGCCACATTGCGAACATTTGTCAGACTCACACAGCCAGTATAATTTAGGTAATTTACAGAGAGTACGTGAGTTAGATTCCGAAAAGACACAGACAAACAGATTCTCATGCAATCCTGAGCTTGCTAAGACATACAGAGACGATAATTTTTATTACAAACACTTTCAACCCGTAAGAAAATTTAAGGTATTTAAAAATGACAGAGCACAGGTACACGCTTTGGACTGGATACAACAATTTGTTTTTGAATTTTTACCGCCATTGCCTGTAACACAGAAACTAAAATTTATTTGCAGTGCGTAATTGACCTCAGGGGATTCATTACACTTCGATGAATATGTGCCGTAGCGTGCACAGGGCCCCGAGCCATAGTAGTGCTGTTTCCTCTTTAGTTTTCTGCACTGCTGCCTTCTCTTCTACTATCCTATATATCTATCAAAACAGCTCTTCAACTATCGATCTACCTATGATTAAGAATGAGTAAAGAAAACCTGATACGACAAGTTTTACCGAAAGTGACAGTTTTCATTAGACACTCGCGAAACTGACAACCACCAGAACTTCAATAACAGACAAAATTGTAATCATCAATATGTACAACATTTTCAGCAATCGTCAAAATTATCAGCAACAGGAACCGCATTTTGGTAACAATAGAGGTTTTTCTCTGCAACAGCATCAAAACCAGCCGGTTAGCATACCTAACCAACAATGCAGTCTGCAAGGTCATCCAAGCTTTAATGTTTCGCCGCCTGCACGTATAGCATCGGCTCCACCAAATAGTAACGCACCGCAACGAGGAAACCAGTACGTACAGAAAACACATCATTTCAATTACTATCGCAACGCGCCATATAGCAATGACTATCATGACAGAAGTAAAAATAATGGTCACAATTTGCAGCGTACGTTTAATAGCAGTCGGTCTTATCAGCAGCAAAATCATCCGCAACAACATATTATCATGAATGAACCAGACAGTAGATATCATCCCGAACGTAATACGTCAGGAAGAAATAACAGATCAGTACATACAGCCGAAATGCCACAGCATCCTCCTGCGAATAACAGCATGTCAGAAAGAATTTGATTAGATACAGTGCAGAATGAATCTTCCAGCAACGTAAGCAATACTTCAGATACTCAGAATCTTGTTCACGAAAATGTTATTACTTTTGACGACATCTGAGACACTCTTTTGCAGGAAAGACCAGTTATTCAAAAAACCATTTCACACCCTGTCATTGAATTAAAGATCAGATCATCCAAATTCCAGCAGTAATCGATTCTGGATCACCTATGTCAGTTATAAATGAGGAAACTTTCAATGAATGTAACAAAGAGAATACCAATCCTACATTACCATTAGGCAAAATTAAAGTAAAAGGAGCAGTATCTGGTAAAGGAGTAGATGTAAAATTACAGACACATTTATCATTTTGTATTGCAGGTCATACATTTCACTCAAGTTTTTGGATTGTTCGCTTATTGACAACAGACGTTATTTTAGGTACGAATTTTCTGGTACAACACGAAGCGATTATCGACTTTCAGAATTCCTATTTAATGTTAAAGGATGAAAATGTACAACTGGCATTAGAATTTCAGCACACTTTATCTGCAGAAGAACAAACAATTAATCGTACAGAGGTCATTTCCGCATCACGTAACATAGACTGTCATTCCACATTGTTCACAGATACGTACGTACACAATTATAATACTTAGGACTAAGCCGACTATGACGTTATACAAATGATTTCTGATAAAGTTAAACAGAGCAGTGCAAATACAGACGACGAACGCATGCAATTACGCAAAATTCTGTTACAGCAAGCTCCAGTTTTTGATAACGTCCCTGGTACTATGTCCGGTTTTATGTATGAATTTCAAGTTAAACAGCACGACACATTTAAAGCCAAACATTATCCCATTCCGTATATTCACAGAGAACAAGTTAAGAAAGATTTGCAAGCTATGCTTGAGCAAGGTATTATTGAACCAGCAGTTAGTCCGTACATAAACCCACTCCATATTGTTAAGAAAAAGGATGGTTCAATTCGTCTGGTACTTGATTCGCGTCACATCAACGACATTATTATTAATGAAACAGATCGCCCGCAGACATTAGAAGAACTTCTACAGAAATTTCATGGTACTGCTGTTTATTCCACATTAGATTTGAAATCGGGATTTTGGCAAATTCAGCTCCATCCAAACTGCAAAAAGTTCACGGCATTTCTCTGTTTTGATGACTGTTATCAATTTTGGAAATTACCGTTCGCTTTAAATATTTCTTCAGCAGCATTTATTCGCGGTTTGAATAGTATACTTCCGACAGAACTTAAAGACAGAATCACAACGTATGTAGACGACATTCTTATAGCAGAAGCTAACTGGTCTGAACACAATCTGATTCTTGAACAACTGTTAAGAACTTTGCGTGCACAGGGACTCACAGTTAATCTTAGCAAATCGCACTTTGGCAAAACTTCTATAAAATTTCTTGGACAAGTGATTTCAGCAGAAGGCATTCCGCCTGACCCGGAAAAACTTCAAGCTTTACGTGACATTACTGTTCCTACGACGAAGAAACAACTATGCAGCTTTTTGGGTTTAATTAACTTTTTTCATAAATTTATTCATTACTCTGCTTTAGACACCCCAAGATTATGTCAGTTGACGGGTAAAAACACTATTTGGTCCTGGGATAGCCAAGCACATTCTGAATTTGTGAATCTGAAAGAAACTTTGTTGAACGCACCACTTTTATCACAAACAGATCTTACTAGAAATTTTTCCATTGCTACCGAGAGTTCTAACACCGCTTTAGGCGTACACATTTTTCAGGAAATTGAAGAAGATGGTACTACGAGGTGCATTCAAGTTCTAAGACCTCCGATTTTTTTTCTCCGGACTGGAAAGAGATAGAAACATGCGCATTGTTTTAAAATGAGGCCGCGTTCATTGTCAGTACGTCCCAGAGGTGGCAGCACCGTACGGCAGCTAGACATATGGTCATGGAGTTATGGATGTGTCGAAAGTGCGTTCGTTTGTGCGACAGTTTAATGAAGGCAGAACATCGTGTGACAACAAACTGAAACAACCTCGGGCTCGCACAAGCCGGTCTGACAACATGATCGAGAAAGTGGAGAGAATTGTTTTGGGGGATCGCCGAATGACTGTTGCACAGATCGCCTCCAGAGTTGGCATTTCTGTGGGTTCTGTGCACACAATCCTGCATGACGACCTGAAAATGCGAAAAGTTTCATCCAGGTGGGTGCCACGAATGCTGACGGACGACCACATGGCTGCCCGTGTGGCATGTTGCCAAGCAATGTTGACGCGCAACGACAGCATGAATAGGACTTTCTTTTCGTCGGTTGTGACAATGGATGAGACGTGGGTGCCATTTTTTAATCCAGAAACAAAGCGCCAGTCAGCTCAATGGAAGCACACAGATTGACCGCCACCAAAAACATTTCGGGTAACCGCCAGTGCTGAAAAAATGATGGTGTTCATGTTCTGGGACAGCGAGTGCGTAATATTTACCCATTGCGTTCCAAAGGGCACTACGGTAACAGGTGCATCCTACGAAAATGTTTTGAAGAACAAATTCCTTCCTGCACTGCAACAAAAAGGTCCGGGAAGGGCTGCGCGTGTGCTGTTTCACCAAGACAACGCACCCGCACATCGAGCTAACGTTACGCAACAGTTTCTTCGTGATAACAACTTTGAAGTGTTCCTCATTCTCCCTACTCACCTGACCTGGCTCCTAGTGACTTTTGGCTTTTTCCAACAACGAAAGACACTCTCCGTGGCCGCACATTCACCAGCCGTGCTGCTATTGCCTCAGCGATTTTCCAGTGGTCAAAACAGACTCCTAAAGAAGCCTTCGCCGCTGCCATGGAATCATGGCGTCAGCGTTGTGAAAAATGTGTACGTCTGCAGGGCGATTACGTCGCGAAGTAACGCCAGTTTCATCGATTTCGGGTGAGTAGTTAATTAGAAAAAAGATCGGAGGCCTTAGAACTTGAATGCACCTCGTACAGTAATTAAAAACATCGCCTTTGCGAGTCCCATTCTGTCACCTGCTGAACGCAATTATTCTGTCACAGACCTTGAAACATTATGTGTTGTATGGGGATTTACGAGATTTTGGCATTTTCTTTATGGAAGACACACTACCGTTAACACAGATCATAGAGCTATACAGTTTTTACTTTCCGCTAAATTTGCACACGACAGATTAAGCAGATGGAGACTTTATTTACAAGAATTTAATTTTACAATTGTTCACATTCCCGGTACACAAAATATTGTAGCAGACGCACTATCTCGTTCTCTCAGCAACAGTCAGAAAGACATCGCAACCAACTTCTGCAAAGTAAATTTCAGCATCATGTATATTCAACAAGTTGCATTTGAAAATTTCATTTAGTCGTCATTACGAGACATAGCACAAGAGCAGAGTAAAGACAATGTATGGAAAGAAATTAAACACCTATGGCAAGATAGGAATAATGTTACCATTAGAAACCATTACACTGTACGCAAAAATATTCTGTTTCGCCGCTCTCACCCTGACAGCAACAATTGGTTACTATGCATTCCTGACGAGCTTGTTAACAAATTAATTTGGTATACTCATTTAAGTTACGCACATTATGGAGCCAGAAAATGTTTTCTACTACTGAGACAGAACTGTTATTTTACCAACATGGAGAAACGTATTCGACGAGTTTTAGCGTCATGTAAAATCTGCCAGAAAGCTGAGTCAGACACGACTTCACATATTCCTCCGTTACATCCCATTGTACCTGTTAAACTGAGACACATGGCCGCTGTAGACATTTTTGGTCCGATTCCCAGAACTAATAGAGGTTTTTGCTACATCTTTGTCGCTGTTGAACTCACTTCAAAATTTGTTACCTTCACTCCGTTATGCAAAGCTACTGCTAAATCTGTTTCGAAAGCATTTGTAAAACATTTTTTATTTCATGTAGGGCATGTATTGAAAGTAATTTCCGACAATGGACCACAATTTCGATCTCCTTTATGGACACGTATGTTATGAACAAGAAACATTTCTCCGATCTATATATCCAAGTATCATGCTTCTTCGAACCCTTGTGAACGATTAATGAAAGAAATTGGTAAACTATGTAGAATATACTGCCATAAAAGACATATTGATTGGGACACACACATTCTCTCATTCCAGGATGTAATTAATTCCATACCAAATGAATCTACTATGCTATCTCCGACTGTTATACTGAAAAATGTTGAACCACATAACAAAATTAAAGAATTAGTATCCTTTCCTACATCTCGTCGGCTACGACACCTTGAAATAATTGACATTGCGCTAAACAACATCAAACGTGCCGCAGAGCGCCGGAGAAGACAGCAAAAACAGGTTTGTACACGCCGTGACTTCCACATTGGACAGAAGATATTAGTACGTACACACTATTTATCTAACAGAGGAAAGAATAGATGTAGTAAGCTTGAGCTTCTATATGCAGGTCCATACAGAATTCGCAGCACTCGTCACCCCAATGTAGTACACGTCGAAACACTGAGAACCAGAAAAAGTAAAGGCAATCACCATGTCTCTAATATTAAACCCTTTATGGAATGAACATACTTTATGATTTATCACACTGTAATGCCTTTTCCTGATTTTTATATGACCAATGATGCAATTATTTATGTCAACACTTGCTGATGATTAATGTATTTTTTTCTTGGCAAGTGCCCGGCAAGGTAAGGTTAGCAGGTCGCTTTTCTTGTCGTTACACATCAGACCGTGCATATTTTTCCAGATAAACTTACACATTTTATGACCACTTATGCAATTATATCTATGTGATTACTTAATGATGATTATTATATTTTTTCTTGGCAAGTGCCCAGCAAGGTAAGGTTAGCAGGTCATTTTCTTGTCGTTACACTTAAGACTGTGCACATTTTCCAGATAAACTTACATATTTTATGAACAATTATGCAATTCTATCTAGTGACATATTAATTTTTTCAAATTCTTTCTCCATTAAAGTCTTCAACTCTCGCCTCTATCAACTACACAACATACAAGCTGAACACAAAGAAAGTCATTTCTTGTCGTTATATATCAGACCGTGCACATTTTCCATTTTTCGTGTATGTATGATTGTTTTCCTGTTTGTTTGTATGCACTATGAAATCTTTAAGATATAACAAACACCAGTTGACTTTGACATTTTTCCCTTATGATATCTCAACATCGTGACTATTTTACATTTTTTTGCTACTACATTATGATACTCTGTGTACATTTTTGCACTTGCATACTGTCTATGTTTTTGACATATTATGTTTTCCGTCATGCTATGCTGTATGCTTAATTATATCGCTAGAAACCAGTTTTTATTTAATGGGTATATGATTTAAATGCAAGACATTAATCATTGTTCATCATTTTCAAATCACAGTGGATTACTATGAAATGGGAATTTCACCTTCGGAATGAACGAAACAAGATGCAATACCTCGTCACGAAGAGTAAATGGATCAGAATTAACAAACATTAACATGAATATACTATACACATCGTGTGATAGCAGTCTTAACTAATTATTTTTCTTTCAGAATACGAGGCAATTGATGCAGGCTGTCAGACAGAACTACACATCTTAGTTTTAGTGATGAATTATGCTAGAAATAAGGAACTCTATGCTATGAATAGTTGTATGAAGTAAATGGTAATATGAATAATGAATAATGAAGTGTCTTTTTGCAGATGATGATGAATGATGATGAATAGTGACGAAGAATATGGTAATATGAATAATGAAGTTTTTGTAACTCTTCAGGGTTTCCCGGCGATCTAATGACATCTTGGGTTGTCAGGTGTTCTGCCGGATATCAGCGTCGTACTTGCACGATATTTCGGTCAAGTAGCTCGAGACCTTCATCAGGTGCGACCTGAGACTGCTCCTCGAGTGGACCTGGTCCAGTATTTATGCCTATGGCCTTCCCCCTCCACCACCGGCTGCAGGCGCTTCCTCTGTGGTCCGCGCCCATTCCCTGCGACCTGCTGGAGCGTTGCTGCTCCGTTTTCCGTCCGCTGCGGTTCTAGGTGTTCCCTCTGCGGTCTGCGCCCACCAAACCCGCTCCTGGGGGTTTCATCTACGGTCTGAGGTACCAGGCGTTCCCCCTGCGGTCCGCGCCCGTTCACCACGACCTGTTGGAGCGTTGCCGCTCCGTTTTTCGTCCGCTGCGGCTCTGGATGTTCCTTCTGCGGTCCGCGCCCACCAGTCCCAGTTCTGGGTGTTCCATCTTCGGTCTGGTGCTCCTGGCAGTCCGTCAGGGGCTCGTTTACCATCTCCATGTCTCTGGTTCTTCTGTCTGTGTAGTGTTGCAGCTGGCCCCGTTGCTCCTTTAACAATTCCAGAGCCGGATCCCAGGCTCTGCTTAGCTGGTACCCTGTGTCACGATTCACAAGATCGTCAGCCATTTTAATCTCAATCGATTCTCTTATAACACTGTCCCAAAATCTGGGTGTTTGTGCTAGAATCTTGGTATCCTCATACTTCATGGTATGATCTGGTTCTAGACAGTGTTCAGCAATGGCTGACTTAGTCACCTGTCTTAATCTAGTGTGCCTCTGATGTTCTTTGCACCTGATCCCCACAGTTCTTGTCGTCTGGCCAATGTAGGACATGCCACATTGACAAGGTATATTGTAAATCCCTGGTTTTCGTAACCCCAGGTCATCTTTGACACTCCCCAGCAGTCCCCCGATCTTGTTGGATGCACAGAAAACACACTTGATATTGTGTTTACGCAGGATCCTACTGATTCTGGCAGAAATAGAGCCAGCATAGGGCAGATATGCCACCTTCTTTGCTTCATCTTGGTCTTCTTCAGGAACCTGTGGTATAGTGGCTGGTCTGAGTGCCCTCTCAATTTGTCTGTCCGTGTATCCATTCTTGGAGAAAACTGTTTTGAGACGTTCTATCTCTATGGGTAGATTATCTTGGTCTGATAGGGCACGTGCTCTGTGGACCAATGTCTTCAGAACCCCATTCTTCTGTGCAGGGTGGTGACAACTGCTGGCCTGCAGATATAAATCAGTGTGTGTTGGTTTTCGGTACACACTGTGCCCAATTGATCCATCTGCTTTCCTCTGGACTAGTACATCCAGAAATGGCAGCTGGCCATTCTTCTCCAGTTCCATGGTGAACTTGATATTAGGGTGGCATGAGTTAAGATGTTCAAGAAACTCATTGAGCCTGTCCATCCCACACAAGGAGGGCGTGCCCCGACGTCCTATTGTCAGTAATATTGGGGCACCTACGTACACAACAGCCAAGTTCTTGAAAGGTCTCCTGGCTCCATATGTGGGGAAATGTATTCACCACATCCGCAACTCAGGAGATTTCCTGCAATGCCTCAAGCAACTGCACACCACAGATTCTGACATCATGGTTAGTTTTGATGTGGTATCGCTGTTCACCAGGGTCCCACTGAAGGACTCACTAGAACTGATTGCGGAGAAATTTGATGGTGCTCTGTTGGACCTGTTCAGTCATACACTGCCATCCACGTATTTCCTGTACAGAAACCAATATTACGAGCAAACTGAAGGTGTAGCTATGGGCAGCCCACTGTCCCCTGTGGTTGCCAACATGTTTATGGAGAGTTTTGAGGAGAGGGCATTGGAGACAGCCACATTTAAACCCACATGCTTCTTTAGGTATGTGGATGACACCTTCGTGATCTGGCCACATGGGATTTCAGATGGGGAAACCATTATGTAATATTGAACAAAATTTTGTTTTGTCTTAATAATGCTTAATGTGCCCGAAGGAAACTGCAGTTTTTTTAAAAAAAAGAAGAAACATAAGCGTTTTTGCAAATTTTGAAAAAGTGCTTAGAGGCGATTGTAATGTTGAAACAATTCTCTGTATTTAGTTGGAAAATGTGCATAATTTTTTACAGGATATATCGTTCTAGGGAAATGCAGGAGAGCTTCTGTAAGGTTTGGAAAGTAGGAGACGAGGTACTGGCAGAAGTAAAGCTGTGAGGACGGGGCGTGAGTCGTGCTTGGGTAGCTCAGATGGTAGAGCAGTTGCCCGCGAAAGGCAAAGGTCCCGAGTTCGAGTCTCGGTCCGGCACACAGTTTTAATCTGCCAGGAAGTTTCAGGATATTGCTTGCCCGCATGCGGTTGTTGTAACCCAAAAATGCTCTATAGTGTCGGCGTGTTGCCTTTGTCTTCTCGATCAATAAATCTGCCCCAAACCGAGCGCAAACTGGCCATCATCAGACGAAACTCCAGTGACATCCACAAGCAGCATTAACCGTCCCCATATTGACTGACCAAGTGCATGGTGCACCATCCCACAAACTGATATCTGGCACCTCTACAACACAATGCATGCACGTTTGCATGCTTGCATTCACAAAGGATGGGGCCCCTCCACGCCCACACCAACGTGGTGACCAAACCAAAAGTTCTACTGTCACCTCCGTAAACATGTTAGTTTTTGAATCAGGCGTCACAGGATGCGGGCTGTGATGATGTCCATGCGTCTGGGTAAGACTACTCATTAACATGGCCCATCAGGAGATAGAAGTGGTCGAAAACGATTGAAGGGTAGCGGTTGTAAGGGCAGAGGAAAAAAAGTGCCAAGGCAAGAGCCAAGGGAAAAAAAAACTCTGCGACAGTAGGACGGGTAGTAAGGGCAGTAGCGGCTTGCTATCTGCGACAGTGCATGCAAGGTGTGGTTGTGTTAGTTCGAGGTATCGTGCATCGTTACCTTTGTCGTTGTTGGAGCTTGTTGCGGCGCTTGCTGCAGTTGCTGCGTCCCTGCAACAGTTCAAGGTCGTTGTGGATTAGTGGGCGATCGGTCATAGATCGGCTCACGGACTGTGTAGGGGGGGGGGGGGGGTGTGGCTGGTTTGCGTGCTGTGTACAGTACGGTTTCCCTGCGGCTGCCTGTTTTTCGGCTAGTCTCACATCTGGGTTTCCAGTAATAACTGTGTTGCAGGGGCTCGCCAGTACTGTCGTGGTAGCGTTCTATAGACCATAGATGTTCAGTTCCTAGCCAGTAATGTCTTTGGTCTGTTATGCTTCCATCTATGGTTGTGGTCGTAGTTACCCAGAGAAAGGATAAACGGGTTGCGCGAGTGTCTCGTGTTATTGTACAGTCGTGTGGAGAGTTTTTGGAATACCTGCAAGATAGTATCTAGCCGGTATTCCCGGTGAAGGTCCGCGATGCGTGTGTAGCGCGGAGCGTTGCTTATGATTTTGAGTACTTTGTTCTGTATGAGCTGCAGACGGCGCAGGCGAGTTGGCGCAGCGTATCCCCAGACAGGGGCTGCGTACGTCATCAGGGGTGTAATAAGTGTCATGTACATGGACCTAGACACCCTCCTGTTCAGTGTGCTACGCCTGTTAAGCATAGGGTAGAGTTGTTTGAGCCTCGCGTTAGCTTTGTTGGTCACGTGTTGAATGTGGTCCCCCCAGAGTAGTTTCCTGTCCAGCCAGACACCGAGGTATTTGACCTTCTCGCGGAAACGTATTGGGCGTGTGTGTAGTGTTATTGGGTTGCAGTGCTGATGTTTGCGCAGTTGCTTCGGTCTTCTAGTGAACAGAACGGCCTCGCACTTGTCGACGTTTACTCAAACACGCCATTTCACCAGCCAAGGCTCCGCCGTTCTGAGTGCGGTCTGTAGTCGTGAGTTAATGTTCGGCGGCTTCCAATCTTGCGCAAGGATGGCAGTGTCATCCGCGTTGATTGCTACCGTCGTGTTATGTGTAGCTGGGAGGTCGTTGATGTAGAGGTTAGACAGTAAGGGCCCTAGGATACTTCCTTGGGGTACTCCTGCCTGTATACCATGTCGTGTCGATTGTTTGCCCTGCACGTCAGTGTTGAAACTCCTGTACGTGAGATATGAGTGTATGAGACGTACGAGCCCGTCGGGGAACCCTGCGTCACTGAGTTTGCGTATTAGGCCGTTGTGCCATAGACGATCGAAAGCCTTTTCGATGTCCAGGAACACCGCCCCAGTTGCCTTGCTTGTGTTGTATCCGTGTGTTATGTATTCAACGACGCGGAGGAGTTGTTGTGTTGTTGAGTGGTGATTCCTGAAACCGAATTGCTCCGGTCTCAGGGTGTCGTTTGTGATCCAGTGCCTGGTGAGTCGTTTTAATATTACCTTCTCAACGATCTTGCTGAGCGCGCTCAGCAGACTGATGGGTCGGTAATTTTGTGGGAGGGTGTGGTCTTTCCCCGGCTTCCTGAACATCAGGACCTTGGCCGTCTTCCAAAAGGCGGGGAAGTGTTGGCGTTTGAGTATGGCATTCGTAATGTGTGCTAGGTAGTCTACAGCTTTGTCCGTGAACTCCTGGAGGACACGGTTTTGAATGCCATCGTGACCAGGGGCCTTCCTAGCGGTGGTATGCATGATGGCCCATTTGATTTCTGCTGTACTAGCTTGTCGGATGTTGTTGCGCGCTGGTTGGGCCAGATGCGTGTGACCTCCTGGTCCGTATCAAGTGTGAATGCTGGGTCTGAGGGATCCAGGTTCGGTGTGAATGACGCTGCGAGTGTGAGGGCCATCAGTTCCGCTTTTTCTTCCGCAGAATATGCTGGTCCGTCGGGCCCTTGTAACGTGGGGGTGTACAGTTTCTCCCTGGTGAAGTGTCGGGCCAGCTGCCACACGCCAGGCCGCGTGGTGTCTAGCCCTTCGAGTTTCTGGTCCCACTGTTGTGTCTTGAATGTTTGTATTTTTTCCCGGATTATACCCTGGAGCCTGTTAATGTGCCGTTTGAAGTGCTGGCGCCTGGTACGCTGCCAGTGTCTCCTGAGGCGGTTCCTCATTGAGATTAGGCCCAGGATTTCCTGGGGCAGGGCAGCACTGTGTTGTTGTGGCGTGCGGATTGGTATGGTGTTGACTATCGCGTCCTGGACGGCGCCGGTGAGGGTTTCGACTGCCTCGTCAATTTGGGCTGTCTCGTTAATCGCGTGGGTTGGTGGGATGCGACTGTCAAGCGTTTCCTTGAACTGGGTCCAATTCGCGCGCCTGTAGTCTAACATCCTGCGTTGTTCCATGTTCTGCAGTGTTTCTTCAATGTACAGTATAACGGGTTGGTGATTTGAGGGCAGATCGTTTTCAACGGCAACGTTGAGTGTCGTTGTTATGCCCTTGATGAGGGCCATGTCTAACACGTCTGGCCTGTGTCCCCTCCGGTAGGGAATGTGCGTCGGTTCAGTCGGCGCTAGTGTGATGTAGTTTCGTCCTAGTGCATGTTCGTATAGTTTCTTGCCGTTGGAGTTTCGTATTCGTGAGTTCCAGTCCGGGTGTTTTGCGTTAAGATCTCCAGCGGCGATAACGCGCGGTGATATGTTGAGTAGTGTGCTGATGTCGCGTGTTTTGATGTTTTTAGGGCTGTTGTATACTGACACCAGTGTAGTGTAGGCTCCGTTGAACATGACCCTGACGGCGGTTGCCTCTAGTTTTTCGAGTTCGGGGAGCACTATGTTTGTGTGTTCTATGTCTTTGTGTATGATGATGGCTGTTCCGCCGTGACCGGAGCCGTCCGGTCGGTCGGTACGATAGACGCAGTAGCCGGTGATGTTTAGTTGGTTGCGTGGTTTGAGCTTAGTTTCGCTCAGCAGTGCGATAAGGATACCCTTACACTCCATGAACGCGGCGAATTCCGCCCTTTTGTTATTGATCCCGTCTGCATTCCAGAACAGGATCTGTGTCAGTGTCTGGTTGTTTGCGATGGGGGTGGGGTGTGGTGTGTTATCCATGTATGTGTGTAAACAGTGTGGTGAACGCTGTTTGTATGGCAGCCCAGTACTGCCCGGGTTGGGCAGTCGTGAGCTGTGTGAAGAGTGTGGCGACGGCCGCCCAGATCTTGTGGAGGATCTGGGTGGTCGTGTGACGGGGGAATAGTGTTTCCAATAAACCCCCAGATGTTGTGTTGGCGTTGTGTGTGTCGGCCTGTGGCTCAGTTGTGGTGTTGGCGGCCGCAGGTGCGGGTGTTGGCGTTATGGATGGGCTGGCGCTTGTGTTGTTGTTATGTGGAACATTTTGAGGTGCCTGTGTATTAGATGTGGTGGGGGGGTGGAGTAGTGTGTGTGCTGGTGTCGCTGGCTTGCTGACTGTGTGTCTGTGTGGCATTGTTTTGTTGTCGCTGGGTATTTTGTTGTGGTGCGCGTGTGTTCCCGCTCCTGTTTCCACGTGTTCGCCTACGCCTTCTCTGGGTTTTTGGTTCTGGGGTTCCCTGTGTTAGTGTGTTTTCTTGTGTGTCATGTGTAGGTTCGCAGGCAGTGGCTACAGGGGGTGGGGTCGTGTTGTTTCTGGGGGCTGGTGTTGGTACCGGTGTGGGTGCAGTGTCGTGTGTTGGCTGAGACGATTGTGTTGCTGTCGCAGCGGTTGTGATAGGTGTGTGTGCTGGGCGCAGAGGTTCCGCGGCCTGCTCCGCTCCTCCAGGGCGTGTAGCCATGGCGAACGACACTCCGTTCCTGACAGGGTTTGGTGCGGGCCTTGGTCGTGTTATGACGTTGAGTGGCTTCGACTGTTGGTTTTTGCGCCTCTGCGCCTCTCTGTATACGTTGCAGCCCCTGTAGTTGGCCGCATGGGCTTGGCCACAGTTGGCGCAACGGCGTATGTTTTCGTGTATTAGTGTGCATGCGTTGGAAGCGTGTTTGCCAGCGCGTCCGCGGCAACGGGGTGCCAGGCCGCAGCGGAGGCCCGAATGACCGAACCGCTGGCAGTTGTTACATTGTTGGGGGACCTGTGGCGGTTCGTAGGTTTCTACCCTTACGTCCATCCGCAGAAGGCTTTTTATCTGCAGAAGGCCGCGGGAAGCGGCCGTGTCGGCCATCTCGACCAGGTAGTGTGGTAGACGGTGGTGGGAGCGGAAGCCTGTCATCCTGGAAGCACTTTTGCAGTCGAATCCAAGGAAGTTAAGCGCCACTTGTACTGTGTTGTTTGGGGTGTTGGGGTCCACTCCCTTTACCACGTACTGCTGTGTCCGTTCTTCGGCGGTCCTGTACGTATAGTGTTCGATTTCCTTTTCTTTGAGGAAGATAAGGAGATCTTTATATTCACTGTTAGTTGATACGTACAGTGAGGCCCTATCCCCAGAGTACTTCGTGTGTAGCGTGCAAGGTGAGTGCCTTTCCGCGAATGTTGTGTTGAGGACGCTGAGGTCCCCGTAGTTCTGGATTACGACTGGGGGAAAACCAGTCTTCTGTTGTGCGGGCGTAGCTGCTGTTGGTACTTGTGTGGTGTTGCTGACCGCAGGTCGGGTCGTGTTTGTTGTTGTATTGGTGTTCCTAACCGGAAGCGCGGGTTTTGGTGTAGGTAGCAGCGCCTTTCGGCTACCTTGCGAGTGTGGTTGCTCGCTTGTTTGCGTGGTGTTTCTCTGTTTGCGTCGTGGGCCCTCCACCTGCCAGGGCCCAGTGTAGTGTTGTTCTGTGTCCGCATCTGCGGCTGCCGGTTCCGCCGTTGGAGTCGGCTGCCGCAGTGGGACAGTGGTGCATGAGTCACCAGATGCAGGTGAATGTAGTGTTATGTGCAGTGTACTTGTCCGCGTGGGGGACTCACTTGGGCCGCAGAGGTCGGTTATCAATCGACGCTGGCTCAGCAGTTCCTGCGCTTGCGCAGCGATCTGCCGGTCCTTGTCGGCCAGCACCTCCTCAACGGCGGCAAGCGGACGCTGACGTCGACGGGAACAGCCGACTCTCGCGCCTCTTTAGCTGCAGCCTTGCTGCGGGTTAGGGCGGGGGAAACACCGGCGGAATCTGCCATCGTGTGTTTGCAGGAGCTTTATTTGGTATGGGTGGGCACGACAATTATGCTTTTTCTGAAAAGAAAAGCCTAATAGTAGGTCCTACAGAAGAGGGCGAATGCCCTACGGCCTAGCGTGCGCCGTTGGTGCAGTGGCCTGGCACCTAAAGGAGGTGCGGAGGAAGAGAAGTGGCCTACAGCACGCGGGGTGGTCCGACGTGAACGGGCCCCTGGCACTGATCAACCCTAACACAGAACGAGAGAGTCTCGCTAGGTTTGTAACCGAAGTTACGGGTTACTGTGAGTCAGTGACTCTTGGCGACAATAGAGCTTCTCCGCGAGCTACGCGGCTTTCCGACGAAAGGGAGCAAGCTCATCCTTCCGCCGATCCACCGAGCGCTACTGGCGCCTCGAAAGGAACTCTCTGTAGAGCAGAGCGGTCAGCGAGGCCTAAGCCCCAATAGCTACCGTTGCACCGGCCATCACCGGCTGAGAGCTCCTTCCGCTACGACGGTAGGAGCGCGTCTCATGCTTGCATTCAGTATTCTGGCGGTTAATGTACCATCATTTCACATTTGCAGTGGCTAATCTCGTGCTTACATTAACGTGTGATCTTGTAATGTTAATCACTTAAATATGTTACCTAAAATAATACATTCCCAAAATTTTATTACTCTAAATTAATAAATTTTTGGTTTTCCGATTTTTTTCCTTCAGTATATTTAGTTCGTTGATGTAACGTTGTCGTATGTGAACTTTTGTCATGTTTCGTATTTCCGTAGGTCTATCGAAAATGATTGGTTAGTCCAGGGCTTCTCAACGTGTGGTCCGCGGACCCCTTAGGGGTCCGCCGGCTGTATCTCGGGGGTCCGCGGCCACCTTTCACCAAATCGTGTAAAATAATGAATAAAATTATTGAATAAAGATGTGAAAATCAAATTCATCATTATTTTTTTTTTTTCGTATGAAAATCATGTTTACTTTTACTTCAGGTCCTATTCCCAAGCAGCCTTTGCGGTTCTTAAGTGAGAACGCGTACACAGTTTAGTGCCGGATAATGCGGCTTCTCTGATCGACTGTTTCGCGACAATACGAGGGTCGTTTGTACGCCGGCCACGGCGCTAGATGTGGTGAAACCTTCTACGCATGCGCGGAGCGAGCTTTGTCGACCAATCAGCGAACAGTTTGGACGTCACGTTGATTGCAGCTCCAATGTGTGAAATGTCAATTACAAAGTAATTTTAATCAGGCTATAGTGTGTTGAAAAAATGGAGTAAATCTACTAGCAAGTGTCTGGATACAGTGGGAATTCAAACTGGATCGATAATTTCAAGTTGTTTTCATTCATCTCTAAACCAAAGACTATTGATACTTCGGGGGGGGGGGGGGGGGGGGGGGCGTCATTTGGAACATGGCACTTGCATTAAGAAGCTTTCAGTTCCCATGGGTTTCGCTCTGAAATTTGAAGTTACTGTATGTACTCTTGACTGATTAGGGGTCCGCCATGGATTTTCGACTGAAGAAGGGGTCCGCCAGCTGAAAACGTTAAGCCCTGGGTTAGTCGATACAGGTGTAGCAATTAAACAGTTTATGTGGGCGTTCCCTGAAGTAAACCTTGCAGTTGGATTGGAGGAAGTTCTTGACGTCGCCCATCACTAGGGTGACTGCAGCGTATGCAGCTGTCCCGCGTTTTCCACGTGCTCGCCGCCGCGGAAAATTAACCCGTTGCTGGCGGGCCCGTGGGATGGTGCCGGAAGTGTTGAGCAAGTGGCTCATCGATTGTCCTAAATATAGCGCAGCGCTGAGAAGCAGCAGGCGAGAGCGGGAACCCTGTCCCCGCCGACACAGTAGATACTCTCTCTCTCTCTCTCTCTCTCTCTCTCTCTGTGTGTGTGTGTGTGTGTGTGTGCGTGTCGCAGTATCTTCAGTCTGCAGTCTCTAAGAGGAGTACAGCGGTAGCGTTAGCACCGGCTGCCTGGTTCCGTTGTGTTCGCTACTGTGTCTACAGGGTGGTCCACTGATCGTGACCGGGCCAAATATCTCACGAAATAAGCGTCAAACGAACTACAAAGAACGAAACTTGTCTAGCTTGAAGGGGGAAACCAAATGGCGCTATGGTTGTCCCGTTAGATGGCGCAGCCATAAGCCAAACGGATATCAAGTGTGTTTTTTTAAAAATAGGAACCCCCATATTTATTACATATTCGTGTAGTACGTAAAGAAATATGAATATCGACCGCTTTCTTCGCTTTGTGATCGATGGTGCTGTAATAGTCATAAACGTATAAGTACGTAATATCACGTAACACTCCGCTAGTGCGGACGGTATTTGCTTCTTGATACATTACCCGCGTTAAAATGGACCGTTTACCAGTTTCGGAAAAAGTTGATATCGTGTTGATGTATGGCTGCTGTGATCAAAATGCCCAACGGGCGTGTGCTATGTATGCTGCTCGGTATCCTGGAAGACATCATCAAAGTGTCCGGACCGTTCGCCGGAGAGTTACGTTATTTAAGGAAACAGTAAGTGTTCAGCCACATGTGAAACGTCAACCACGACCTGCAACAAATGATGATGCCCAAGTAGGTGTTTTAGCTGCTGTCGCGGCTAATCCGCACGTCAGTAGCAGACAAACTGCGCGAGAATCGGGAATCTCAAAGACGTCGGTGTTGAGAATGCTACATCGACATCGATTGCACCCGTGCCATATTTCTATGCTCCAGGAATTGCATGGCGACGACTTTGAAAGTCGTGTACAGTTCTGCCACTGGACACAAGAAAAATTACGGGACGATGACAGATTTTTTTGCACGCGTCCTATTTAGCGGTAACGTAAACCGGTATAATATGCACTATTGGGCAACGGAAAATCCACGATGGCTGCGACAAGTGGAACATCAACGACCTTGGCTCGTTAGTGTATGGTGCTGCATAATGGGAGGAAGGATAATTGGCCCCCATTTTATCAAAGGCAATGTAAATGGTGCAATGTATGCTGATTTCCTACGCGATGTTCTACCGATGTTACTACAAGATATTTCACAGCATGACAGAATGGCGATGTTCTTCCAACATTATGGATGTCCGGCACATAGCTCGTGTGCGGTTGAAGCTGTATTGAATAGCATATTTCGTGACAGGTGGATTGGTCGTCGAAGCATCATACCATGGCCCGCACGTTCACCGGATCTGACGTGCCCGGATTTCTTTCTGTGGGGAAAGTTGAGGGATATTTGCTATCGTGATCCACTGACAACACCTGACAACATACGTCAGCGCATTGTCAATGCATGTGCGAACACTACGGAAGACGAACTACTCGCTGTTGAGAGGAATGTCGTTACATGCATTGAAGTTGACGGACATCATTTTGAGCATTTATTGCATTAATGTGGTGTTTACAGGTAATCACGCTGTAACAGCATGCGTTCTCAGAAATGATAAGTTCACAAAGGTACATGTATCACATTGGAACAACAGAAATAAAATGTTCAAACGTAGCTACGTTCCGTATTGTAATTTAAAAAACCTACGTGTTACCAACTGTTCGTCTAAAATTCTGAGCCGTATGTTTGTGACTATTACAGCGCCATGTATCACAAAGCGAAAAAAGTGGTCCAACTAAAACATTCATATTTCTTTACGTACTACACGAATATATAGTAAAAAATGGGGATTCCTACTTAAAAAACGCAGTTGGTATCCGTTTGACCTATGGCAGCGCCATCTAGCGGGCCAACCATAGCGCCATCTGGTTTCCCCCTTCAAGCTAGACAAGTTTCGTTCTTTGTAGTTTTTCGTTTGACGCTTATTTCGTGAGATATTTGGCCCGGTCACGATCAATGGACCACCCTGTATACAGTAATTAAAAGTGGCCGCTTTTAGTCCCGCAGTGAGCTGTCATTTGTATTCAGGTGATTCACGTGAAGAGGACTCCGACTTGATTATGGCCCCACGACGGGAATTATCGCTAAGTGGTAGTTGGAGCTAGAGGAATAGGACATTCCGCTTCCGAAATTGTTAGAGTATTCGACACTCCGAGATCCACTGTGTCAAGAGCGTGTCTAGAATAACAAATTTCAGGCGTTATCTCTCACCACGGACAACGCAGTGCCCCGACGGCTTTCATTTAATGACCGAGAGCAGCAGCCTTTGCTCAGAGCTCAGAGCTGTCAGTGCTTATGTGAAATGCCGGCTGGAGTGACCGAGCGGTTCTATGCGTTACAGTGTGGAACCGCGCGACCGCTACGGTCGCAGGTTCGAATCCTGCCTCGGGCATGGATGTGTGTGATGTCCTTAGGGTAGTCACGTTTAAGTAGTTCTAAGTTTTAGGGGACTGATGATCTCAGAAGTTAAATCCCATTGTGCTCAGATCCATTTTTTGAACTTCGTGAAATATCCGCAGAAATCAATGTGGGCCCTGCGACGAACGTCTGCGTTAGGACACTGCGGCGAAAGTTCCCATTAATGGCAGCTGACGACCAACGTGAATGCCTTTGCTAACGGTGTAAGTAGGCTGTTTAGGTTTTTGTGTTGGTAACGCCATGTGGCGCGCTGCATTAAAATCGTTGACTGCGCTGTGAAACTTCCGCTTTTGAATGTAAAGTATGACTGTGCTGGTAAGACTTCTACGATACTTGATTTTCAAACTCCAGAGTGAAACTGAACGTACTGAGACAGTTTTCTCTTTACTTATTCTGATCATTTCTAAACTGACGCGCAATATTTTAGCGCAACGCACTCTGACTTTCAATAATCCCTACAAAAGAATAGCTCTGACTAACAATAACCTGTAGCCTTTATGAATCATTTATCTCACCAAAATCTTCGTTACTCGAACTACTGCATCACAGCGAGCGCCAATACTGCCAGCTACATAAAATAATCAAACTACTGAAGGCACTAATTACTGATAGGCTTATAGTTAGCAAATGGTAGATTTTGATAGAGAACAAACAATGTATTTATCTTAATAGTGTTCAAAAGTCATAATATATACCGGGTGATCAAAAAGTCATTATAAATTTGAAAACTGAATAAATCACGGAATAATGTAGATAGAGAGGTAAAAATTGACCCACATGCTTGGAATGAGATGGGGTTCTATTAGAACCAAAAAAATACAAACGTTCAAAAAATGTCCGACAGATGGTGCTTCATCTGATCAAAATAGCAATAATTAGCATAACAAAGTAAGACAAAGCAAAGATGATGTTCTTTACAGGAAATGCTCAATATGTCCACCATCATTCCTCAACAACAGCTGTAGTCGACGAATAATGTTGTGAACAGCACTGTAAAACATGTCCGGAGTTATGGTGAGGCATTGGCGTCGGATGTTGTCTTTCAGCATCCCTAGAAACGTCGGTCGATCACGATACACTTGCGACTTCAGGTGACCAAAAAGCCAATAATCGCACGGACTGAGGCCTGGGGACCTGGGAGGCCAACCATGACGAAAGTGGCGGCTGAGCACACGATCATCATCAAACGACGCGCATCTGTCGGACATTTTGTGAACTTTGTTTTTTTTTTTTTTTTTTTTTTTTTTTGCTCTAATAGAACCCCATGTCATTCCAAGCATGTGTGTCAATTTTTACCTCTCTATCTACATTATTCCGTGGTTTATTAAGTTTTCAAATTTATACTGACTTCTTGATCTCCCAGTATATAAATTCGTGACATCAATTTCAAAAAATTTCATTTTTCTGATGGACACACGTCCGGCATCTCTCTCCCCACATGCACCACTACTGGATGCTCACCTCCAATTGCCCAACCCTACGGGCTGTTCACATCCAACTTCCCAATACTACACTGCCGAATGACTTCCAACAACGAGACCAACCAGCCACAGACTGCACACACCGCAGTCAGCGATTCCAGTGCAGAGCGCTACTTGGCTTTACCAACATAAAAACCTAAACAGCCTACTTACAACGGCACAACATCGCTAGCAGCGCCTCTCCTGGACACGTGACGGTATCGGTTGGACTGTAGACTATTAGAAAACCATAGCGTGGTGA
This sequence comes from Schistocerca americana, assembly GCF_021461395.2. Lineage (NCBI taxonomy): Eukaryota > Metazoa > Arthropoda > Insecta > Orthoptera > Acrididae > Schistocerca > Schistocerca americana. The sequence goes on along the minus strand of NC_060125.1, from coordinate 235,049,589 downwards.
GATGGGTCCGATTTCAGTTGGTAAGAGTTTACGATAGGGTTCGAGTGTGTCACAGACCTCACGAAGCCGTGGAGCCAAGTTGTCAACAAGACACTGTGCGAGCTGGTGCTGGCTCCATAATGGCTTGGGCTGTATTTATGTGGAATGCACTGGGTTCTCTGATCCAATTGAACCGATCATCGACGGCAAACGGCTAAATTCGGCTACTTGGAAATCATGTGTAATCTTTCATGGACGTCAAGTTTCCAAACAACGATGTCATGTCACCATGCCATAGTTATTCGCGATTGGTTTGGAAGAACATTCTGGACAATTAGAGCGAATAATTAGGTCAACCTGATCAACCGTCGTGTATCCCGTCGCACATTTATGGTACTTTATCAGTTGGTGCACAAGACTCTGCACCGGCAACGCTTCTGTAATCATGGACGGGACTTCCAGCGACTTGTTCTGTCCATGCCACGTCGAGCTGCTGCCCCAAGCTGGGACAATTGAGGTCCGACACGACATTAGGAGGTATCGCATGACTTATATCATCTCCGTCTATTGGTGTGAATGACCTTCCACTCAAGAAGCAAAACTGGTGTGCAATGATAATTAGTCGAAACCCTCAGCAGCCAACAGGTGTTGTTGATATACCTCAATGGAGACAGTTGAAAATGTGTACCCCGACCGGGATTCGTTCCCGGGATCTCCTGCTTACATGGCAGACGCTCTATCCATCTGTACCATCGAGGGGAGGGACTTATCCCTTGCATGCTTCCCGTGAGACCCACATTCCCAACTGTCCACAACCTACATTCGTAATGTTCCTAAAGGATATTGGCAGCTAAGGGTTTCGATTAATTATCATTTCTTTCTAGAAAAGCTGCATGCTCATCATTGGTATCTGTACTTTCGGAACAGTTACTATCTTCATATAGTTAAAGGCTACCCGGCCACTGACCTCCTTCTGTGCGGATGCGCACACTGTACCCGAACTCTTAGGGAATCGTCAACTTAGTTGGTGTGAGTAATGAGTGTATGGGCAAATATCCTTTAGGAACATTACGAATGTAGGTTGTGGACAGTTGGGAATGTGGGTGTCACGGGAAGCGTGTAAGGGATAAGTCCCTGCAGTCGCGCTATCCTCTGAGCCCTCGGTGGCTCAGATGGATAGAGTGTCTGCCATGTAAGTAGGAGATCCCAGGTTCGAGCACCGGTCGGGGCACACATTTTCAGCTGTCCTCGTTAAGGTATATCAACAACACCTGTTGGCAGAAGAGGGTGTCGATTAATTATCATTTCTTTCTAGAGAAGCTACATGGTCATCATTCGTATATGTTCTTTCGGAACAGTTGCTATCTTCACAAAATTGGTACTTCTCGCGGACGATACTGGTATTATAATAAATCCCATTAGAAGAAGATTTGCAAATGATTTTTTTCAAACAATTATTAAGCTGTTCTCGGAAAATGAACTCTCCCTAAATTAAAAAGAAATCGCACTACATTCATTTCTGTACAACAGATAGTCATGCCAACAGTTGATGTAGCACATAAGCAGGAGTCAGTAAACAGGGTAAAATACTCCAAGTTTTTAGGTGTACATACTGTACTGACGAAGACTTGAGCTATAAGAAGCATAACACTGAGCTCAAAAAATTAAGTTCAGCTGCCTTTGCTCATCTCAGGAGCAAACATACAAACATCCTGACATATTTTGCATATTGACAGTCAATAATCTCTTACGAAATAATTTTCTTGGGTAACTCATCACATATAAAGAAAACATTGATTGCACAAAAGGGGGCAGGAAGAATAATATGTGGTGTTCATCGACGAGCGTCATGTTAGTACCCCTCAACGAGCTGGGCATTTTAACTGCGCTGACACAATACATATATTAGGTAATGAACTTCGTCATAAATAATCTATCACAGTTTTAGAAGAACATACTTGTCTATTCCTACTACACTAGAGGGATAAAAGGTCTTTATTGCCCATTGTTAAGGTTATCAGTGGCTCAGAAAGGAGTAGAATATGCAGCAATAAAAAAATTTTATATTTGCCCATTAACATAAAATTTACGGGACGTAGCGAATCTATTTTTAAATCAATTCTCGTGAACAATTCCGCTATTCCACTGACGAATCTCTACTTAAATAATGGTAGCCAGTAAATAAATAAGTAAAATAAAAAAAACGTAGTTGTATGAGTAGAGCTAAAAATAATAATGTGTTCATTAATGTTAAACTAATTATGTGTACACACCGCGTAAACTGATTCGTTCCACGTTATTTCGACAAAAGAATCGTTTAGATAATCTATGGAACATGTAACTAACTAACTAACAATCATGTAACGGTACAAGTGGTTGCTTCTAGTATAAACTACACTCATCAGCAGAAATATCCCAGCAGAAGGGATCGTTTTTAATTTCTCATTACTTCTCAAACGTCAGGAGGGGATTTTTCGCACGATCCACTGCTGATTCTCAGCAAGATAAGACAGTAAATAGTGAAACTCACTGACATAAGTGACTTTGACACAGGGAGGATTGTTATGGCCCTGCTGCTGGGAACGAATGTCTCGGAAAAGGCGAAGCAGATCGGTTTTACGGATATTACTGCCAGGAGCATACATGTAAATTGGTTGAAGGATGGTGAAACTGCCAGTAGGTGCCACCTTATTGAGTTCTCGTGGCTCATCACAAAACGTTAAGGGGAGATTTACTGTCTTTTTGTTCAAAAAGTCGAATTTCTTTTAATTGCATTTTTGGATCCATAAAAGTGTTTAGAATCCACTCCTGAAACGGTTTTTACAAATACAGGACGAAAATTTTTGTTATTCGGGGTTGAACAGAAAATACACCTGCCTTAAATCGGCCTTTTTCACGCACCAGTTTTTTTTTTTTCGGATGACGAGTTATTGTACCGGTGTTTGGGAGGAAACAAACAAAATTCAAATGAAAGTTTGAACGCATGCGTTTGGAAGTTAGCCCCCAAGCTTTTGGATTCTGGTGCGAAGACTGTGGAGATTGCGACTTTAGTGAGCAGCTTCAACGAAGGGCATTCAGCAATTCTGAAGACCATGACAACGATGGACGTCACCCTGGGACTCTATTCGACGCAGTTCGCCAAGCATTCGGACGACCACCGGATTCGAGCGGCCGAAAACCGCTTGTCACCTGCCGTACGAGCGGCTACGGAGCAGCGCAGGATGGCCCAGATCGAGCAGAACGCCCTCTATGAGGAAGAGGAAGGACTACTTCATGGACCCGGAATAGCAGATTGAACGTAAGTTGCATAATATTGCATTTACATGTAGTCAAAACTTCAAGCGCGTTTTTCTCAAAATGACGTTTTCTTTATCGCGCGGTATGCTAACTTCAAATCTACTGAACCGATTGCCATGATTCTTTGTTTCCGACGAAGCTAACTAAATTGTCTAGAAGTTGTACCACTTTTAGTCCGATCCATCAACTATAAATATTTTTACTTGGCCGACGAAGTCGAACATCTACCCTTCCTACCAACTCTAACCCCCTCTTCCTGCCTCCTCCTCAGGGCTCCCTCTCCTCCCCCTCCCTCCTTCTGAGCGGATTTCCCCTCCTACTCCCCCTCCATCTCCTGTGCCTTCTTTCAGTGTCTCTGCACTCCCTCCTGCCCTGTCTTCCCTTTTCCTCTCCCGCCCCATGTGTCTCCTGCCTCTTCGTGAACCCACGGTTGCCCCTCCTCTCTTCATCCCGCCGCTTCCCCAGCTGCCCCATGCTCTCCCCTCCTTTTCCATCCTCTCTGACCTTTCCCTCGGCAGGTCCCACCTGGTAGTTTTATTCTTCGTCGTGTGTGCTCCAAGTGGGTTTTAAGTGTGTTGTTTCGGAGTGTTTTTAATACTGTGGCCAACTTTTAACCTGTGCATGCGCATCCAGTGTCTTCTACATCTACATCTACATTTATACTCCGCAAGCCACCCAACGGTGTGTGGCGGAGGGCACTTTATGTGCCACTGTCATTACCTCCCTTTCCTGCTCCAGTCGAGTATGGTTCGCAGGAAGAACGACTGTCTGAAAGCCTCCGTGCGCGCTCGAATCTCTCTAATTTTATATTCGTGATCTCCTCGGGAGGTATAAGTAGGGGGAAGCAATATATTCGACACCTCATCCAGAAACGCACCCTCTCGAAACCTGGCGAGCAAGCTACACCGCGATACAGAGCGCCTCTCTTGCAGAGTCTCCCACTTGAGTTTATTAAACATCTCCGTAACGCTATCACGGTTACTAAATAACCCTGTGACGAAAAGCGCCGCTCTTCTTTGGATCTTCTCTATCTCCTCCGTCAGACCGATCTGGTACGGATCCCACACTGATGAGCAATACTCAAGTATAGGTCGAACGAGTGTTTTGTAAGCCACCTCCTTTGTTGATGGACTACATTTTCTAAGGACTCTCCCAATGAATCTCAACCTGGTACCCGCCTTACCAACAATTAATTTTATATGATCATTCCACTTCAAATCGTTCCACACGCATACTCCCAGATATTTTACGGAAGTAACTGCTACCAGTGTTTGTTCCGCTATCATATAATCATACAATAAAGGATCCTTCTTTCTATGTACTCGCAATACATTACATTTGTCTATGTTAAGGGTCAGCTGCCACTCCTGGCACCAAGTGCCTATCCGCTGCAGATCTTCCTGCATTTCGCTACAATTTTCTAATGCTGCAACTTCTCTGTATACTACAGCATCATCCGCGAAAAGCCGCATGGAACTTCCGACACTATCTACTAGGTCATTTATATATATTGTGAAAAGCAATGGTCCCATAACACTCCCCTGTGGCACGCCAGAGGTTACTTTAACGTCTGTAGACGTCTCTCCATTGATAACAACGTGCTGTGTTCTGTTTGCTAAAAACTCTTCAATCCAGCCACACAGCTGGTCTGATATTCCGTAGGCTCTTACTTTGTTTATCAGGCGACAGTGCGGAACTGTATCGAACGCCTTCCGGAAGTCAAGAAAAATAGCATCTACCTGGGAGCCTGTATCTAATATTTTCTGGGTCTCATGAACAAATAAAGCGAGTTGGGTCTCACACGATCGCTGTTTCCGGAATCCGTGTTGATTCCTACATAGTACATTCCTACATAGTACATTCTCTGTGTTTTAAGAATCGCCCACTGCGTTTTTTAACTTTCTGGTGACTTTTTTAACTGTTCCCAATGAACGTCTACATGTCATTTTCTCCCCTTACTCTGTTTTATGTTTCCCTTTTTTACCTCCTTATGTATGTATTATTTTATTCTTGTTTTAGTTGTCATGTCACTCGGCTGAAGAGCGGCGGATTGTGCTGCTGACAGCCCTCCCCTGCCCATATGGGGCAGGGGAATGAAATCACAATAAAGAAAAAAAAAAGACGAAGTCGAAAAATCAATGAAGAAAACTCTTTTTTTCAAATGGCCGCCATTTTGTTTCCTATGGTCCAAATAACTTAAGCGAGATACAACTCCTAAAGAATCTTATATACTTCGCCAACTCAATTTTGATTTCGGACGAACCGGCTGACCTGCGACATACCGCGCGTGGAGGTATACATCGAAATTTTGTTTCGTTCTGACGGCACTTCCGCCTTTGCTCTTCTACATTTTCAGACGAAAAAAATCATGTTGGTAGAGGATATATCAATAAACATTCTGACCATATTTGACATCGATATCTACAACAAATCCCGAGAAAAAAATTCTCAAAGAACATGCTTTTTTCAGTCCAAAGGAAGTAAACCTCACCTTAAGAACGTAGGCTTGTTCGCTCTGTACGTCAGGATAGGCGGCGACCTGTGGCAGATCTGACGCAAGGGATGCACTGCAGACGCTGCCCAAAGCGTTCGGGGGTACATCGGCTAGTTCACACTTCTGAACGTCGTGCTTTGCAGCAGACAGCCCCTGTGTGTCGTCACGTTTACCCAACGACATCGTCAATTACAGTTGCACTGAACACAAGATTATCGAGATTTGGCTGTGGATCAAAAAAAAAAAAATATCGCCTAGTCTGGTGTATCACGTTTGTTGTTACGCCAGGTTGATGATCGTAATGAGGAAAGCTATCATCTAGGTGAGCTGATGTTCAAAACATGCACCGCGCCACGTAAACAGGCTGCTGGGGTCAGTATCATCCTACGGAGGGCAGTCACATGGCTTCTTTGGGATCGAAGGTACAAATCGGAGTCACTGTGACACCTGTGAACTACGTGAACTGTGTTACAGACCACGTTAATCTCTCCATGCTGGATGTATCAATCACAGCAGGCCAGCAGCCCGTGCTACAAGGTCAGAATCGTGATACAGTAGTTTGAAGAGCATGAAAGTGGATTGACGTTGATGTCTTGACCACCCAATTTACCTGATCTGTACCGGATGGAACACATTTGGGACGCTACCGAGCTCCAGCTATGCTGACACCAACCGCCGGCCCTCTGCCTTTTGTCTCAGATCCTTCAGCGGATGTTTTTTTACGATTTTTCTTACGTTTCGCCAGCGCGATTGGCTGCCAGCGTCAAAGCTTCACCCTACATTTCTGGTTTCGGACTGAAGTCGAGGTCGCTGCCGTAGGCTACAGCTACCTGTTGCACCAATGTCTGAGGCCTTTTCCCAGCTCATTACCTATATGGTTCTCCTCTTGCAACCTGCAACTGTCGATCGATGCAGCACGGCTATTCAGGATCAGTTTAGCTTGAGGCTTCCTCTTCCTTGTTGAGCTATTATCGTGTTCATTGATTTCTATGGCTTCCCTGAACAAGCGGGCGTGATAGCTCTTCTCCACAACATTTTAATTCAAATGGTTCAAATGGCTCTAAGCACTATGGGACTTAACTTCAGTCCCCTAGACTTAGAACTACTTAAACCTAACTAACCTAAGGACATCACACACATTTATGCCCGAGGCAGGATTCAAACCTGCGATCGTAGCAGCAGCGCGGATCCGGGCTGAAGCGCCTAGAACCGCTCGGTCACAGCGGCCAGCTATTTTAGTCTGTAGTCGGTCTCAGACGGCACGAGCGCCATCACGGCCAATTTCTCCACAAATATCAACCTGAATACCGTTTATGTTTGTTGATATTGTTGTTGTCAGATCTCTCAGTCATTCCCACACGGACTTTTCCACATGTGCACGGTATACGCTATATTCATGACACTGCAGTTGGGTTCATTTTGCACTCTACCTATATGATGTGCCGGAACCTATTCTTATTTTCAACTAAATCTGTTTTCGTTCTTGACAATGAAAATAACGTAAACTTGCTGCAGTTTTAAACTCGACGGAATGTGAACGGTTCATGTGGCTGGTGCAACTCAGTTACGTACCTTCTTTTCCGCTCGTTGTCCTGTCATTCTCCCAAAAACAGGATTCGGATCTGAAGTCCATTCAGCGTGCTATGTGTATTATGTAACAGATACGCTTCTATATTCTCCATTGCATTTTTATTGGCCCTCTAGCGAGCCACCTTCCACTCTCATAACGCTTTTGAACAATTCGTTGTTAACAGTACCTTTTTTTAGATATTACAATTAAAAATTATCACATCAAGTTAACCTACCATATACACAAATTTTTTTCAAATAGTCTTATCAGTTTCAGTCATAAAATTCAGCCAAAAATCATCATTATCACACATTTACATCAAATATGCAGAACCAACAATCAGTTTTGTACTTTCTTTAATTACATGAAGAAGAAATGAAGCACAGCTTTCCTACCCTGTTTTCGATACATATTTCAATACAACTCTTTATTAGTATTAAACGTAGCTCTGTCTTTTGCACAGAAAGTATCTTCTGATGATCTGTTGTCGTGTTTTGGGTTGCGTAATCCCACAAATTGTCTTATTGCTTTTAAAATTAGTGGCTTTCACCAAATAAATTTGTTATACAAGTAATTACTAGCCTTCACATGTTATTCCACATTACGTTCCATGTATTTTGGCTGACAGACGAATATAAGTGGCATTGCATTACAAGATTTCATTGTATGGTAATTAGGAAAGAATGCAATATCAGTCGTTCCTATCAACTGACCGAGTTCTGTAAGTTTGAGGTGCTGATGTTTCATAATTATTTACGTTCTACGGTCTGCCAAGTAAGAGCGTGGTCTGCATTACACGTAGATGGTAAAAGATATCGCCTTAATTCTGTCAGAGCCCAATAGAAGGATCCTTTGTCCCTCATGCAATGTGCATAAAGCATTTTTTTTTACTTTGAATTCTTGGCTGAGATACACAAAAAGAGACATGAGTGCATCCTAGACGTCGCGTTTTGAGGCTGTGTTTCACTGTTGACACCCCAAAGGTCCGAAAATGAGTCATGTCGCGGCATCAAAGTCATTTGTAGAAAAGGGGTAACACTCTATAAATAGGTTAAAAACGTGGATGACTTCGAAAAATGTAAATCGATCGATAAACTCACTCCGAAAGTTGAAAAAATGATTTTTGACTTTTTTTCGAGAAACCAATTCTTGACATTGTGTAAAGCGCAAGCACAGTCACTTTTAAACAGCTGTCAACGCAAATTCGACGCATTTAGATGTCTTTTCCACGTTAATACTGGAAAACCTGGTTTCAAGCGTGCCTCGAAGATGCTAGGCAATTATCGACGGGTGGGGGGTGACTGGACGTATTATTAATTGTTGTTGCATATTTCTTTGGTGTATATATGATGTGTATATGTGTTTTAGTTTATTCTCAAATACATTTTTCTACTGATTAACGTGACCACGATGTTACTTAACAGACTGCATATCTCCCAAAAGGTGGAGATTACTGATGCTGAGGTTATAATTATCTTGTTTACTGGAATCTGGGCGATCACATGCCCTTAAAGAGCAAAGAGTTATGGTATTGATCAGTACAATGTACTTCCTAAATTGGTCTGTTACGTATCAGTGAGACACTCTTTGGTATTGTTGATCAGATTGTGAATAGTATTGACGCCGTGTTTGTACACTACGCAGCTGATACTGTCACCCTTGGGGTGTAGGGCAGAAAGGCGGCATTCCTTCTTCCTCTGTGTCACTCCGCCGAGCGTTAGATTTCGTGACACTTCTTACGCAACTGGTGGAGTACCCATTGCTCTTCATATCGCTTTCCAGGTGTTGCATCTCGCGTCCGAGCGGCTACGGCTCACAAATTCGGCTTGTGACCGTTACGAACGTATTATTCAATCCTCTTTCGTGGTTTTGGTGATAACTTCACAGTTTGTGCAGACATCTGACCGTGTGCGTCGAGAATGTTACGTCAGTTTTCACTTAACATTTTGCAGGTAAACTCTTTGTGCGAGAAAGCTCTGTAGTAGCGGTCTTTGTGGAAGATGCAACCGTCTGCGAGCGCTTTATGCCGGGTTTTCCAAGGAGCGGAATTTCTGCGCAGCGTAGTACGCTTAAGGCGTCCGGCGCAGTGCGTCGTCCCCTCCACAAGTGACACAGTAGTGACGGTGTTTCCCGACAGAGTATAAAGCGCAGTGCGCCACCGCTTTACGTCAGATGTGAGAGGATAACTGGTTCTGGACGGGTCTGATGCGTAGTACGCTACGTTCTAGAGTAGTAACTGTTGCAGGTTCATGTACAAAATGGCTACGCAGTCTGCTAAAAAGCTACGAGTGCGTTTCAGTGCAGAGGACGATGAACGTTGATTGACGCAGTGTGAAAAACATATTGCTGACTGTTTTTTCCGCTCATCACGTAAGCAGGCAAAAAGGAATACAAACGTCTCAAAAATGAGATTGACAGGAAGTGCAAAATGGCTAAGCAGGGATGGCTAGAGTACAAATCTAAGGATGTAGAGACTTGTCTCACTAGGGGTAAGATAGATACTGCCTACAGGAAAATTAAAGAGGCCTTTGGAGAGAAGAGAACCACTTGTATGAATATTAAGAGCTCAGATGGCAACCCAGTTCTAAGCAAAGAAAGGAAGGCAGAAAGGTGGAAGGAGTATATAGAGGGTTTATACAAGGGCGATGTACTTGAGGACAATATTATGGAAATGGAAGAGGATGTAGAAGAAGATGAAATGGGAGATAAGATACTGCGTGAAGAGTTTGACAGAGCACTGAAAGACCTGAGTCGAAACAAGGCCCCGGGAGTAGACAACATTCCATTAGAACTACTGATGGCCTTGGGAGAGCCAGTCGTGACAAAACTCTACCATCTGGTGAGCAAGATGTATGAGACAGGCGAAATACCCACAGACTTCAAGAAGAATATAATAATTCCAACCCCAAAGAAAGCAGGTGTTGACAGATGTGAAAATTACCGAACAATCAGTTTAATAAGCCACAGCTGCAAAATACTAATGCGAATTCTTTACAGACGAATGGAAAAACTGGTAGAAGCGGACCTCGGGGAAGATCAGTTTGGATTCCGTAGAAATGTTGGAACACGTGAGGCAATACTAACCTTACGACTTATCGTAGAAGAAAGATTAAGGAAAGGCAAACCTACGTTTCTAGCAATTGTAGACTTAGAGAAAGCTTTTGACAACGTTAACTGGAGTACTCTCTTTCAAATTCTGAAGGTGGCAGGAGTAAAATACAGGGAGCGAAAGGCTATTTACAATTTGTACAGAAACCAGATGGCAGTTATAAGAGTTGAGGGGCATGAAAGGGAAGCAGTGGTTGGGAAAGGAGTGAGACAGGGTTGTAGCCTCTCCCCGATGTTATTCAATCTGTATATTGAGCAAGCAGTAAAGGAAACAAAAGAAAAATTCGGAGTAGGTATTAAAATTCATGGAGAAGAAGTAAAAACTTTGAGGTTGACCGATGACATTGTAATTCTGTCAGAGACAGCAAAGGATTTGGAAGTGCAGTTGAACGGAATGGACAGTGTCTTGAAAGGAGGATATAAGATGAACATCAACAAAAGCAAAACGAGGATAATGGAATGTAGTCAAATTAAATCTGGTGATGCTGAGGGGATTAGATTAGGAAATGAGACACTTAAAGTAGTAAAGGAGTTTTGCTATTTAGGGAGTAAAATAACTGATGATGGTTGAAGTAGAGAGGATATAAAATGTAGACTGGCAATGGCAAGGAAATCGTTTCTGAAGAAGAGAAATTTGTTAACATCGAGTATAGATTTAAGTGTCAGGAAGTCGTTTCTGAAAGTATTTGTATGGAGTGTAGCCATGTATGGAAGTGAAACATGGACAATATCCAGTTTAGACAAGAAGAGAATAGAAGCTTTCGAAATGTGGTGCTACAGAAGAATGCTGAAGATAAGGTGGGTAGATCACGTAACTAATGAGGAGGTATTGAATAGGATTGGGGAGAAGAGAAGTTTGTGGCACAACTTGACTAGAAGAAGGGATCGGTTGGTAGGACATGTTTTGAGGCATCAAGGGATCACAAATTTAGCAGTGGAGGGCAGCGTGGAGGGTAAAAATCGTAGAGGGAGAACAAGAGATCAATACACTAAGCAGATTCAGAAGGATGTAGGTTGCAGTAGGTACTGGGAGATGAAGAGGCTTGCACAGGATAGAGTAGCATGGAGAGCTGCATCAAACCAGTCTCAGGACTGAAGACCACAACACCAACACGTAAGCTTGGAGCAAATAAACCTCTTCTTCGTCGCCCATTACAGAGAGGCTGGACGAAAATGCGGAAACACTAAAATTACAACACATTTCGATGCCTGACACGGTGCAGGAAACCCATTGGTATTCAAAACAGCTTTCATTCGTTTTAGAATGTATAAATACAGATCTTGTATGGTTTTCAAGAAAATCTTCCTGCAAAATAGGCGCAAGCACAGGGAACGATGATGAAGGTCAACAGTGATCAGGCATCCTTCTCTCAAAAGAGGACCACAAAAACTTAATAACATTGAGATCTGGTGACTGTTTTGGCCAGGGGAGATGCCACAATTCATATCGTGCTCACGAAACCAGACCTGGACGGTGCCAGCTACATGAACTGGGGCACTGTCTTTTTGGATGGCACTATCACCATTGGGGAACAAACATTGTACCGTGAGATGGATCTGATCAGTCAAAAGGCACTAATGTGACCTTGCAGAATACACATGGAGCCCATGGAATACCACGATACGAATGCCCAAAATCATCACCGAACCACCGGTCAGTTTCAATCATGGGACGTAAACTCGACCATGATTTGGAATCGATGAGAAACAAGACTCATCAGACCAAATCACTTACTTGCGTTCCCCCGTAGTCCAGGCCTTATGTTTTGGCACCAGGCTTTTGTGTTACGGGCATTTGTAACACTGATGAATTGTTTCGGAATTTCAGATTACCCTAAAATTCCATTCTTACAGAGCTCTCTTCTTGTTGTTTTGGTGTGACCATGACATTCTATTCTGCAGTGACTTTTGAAACTGTCTTACTTCCTCTTCAATGATCGTCTGTCACGATCACTCAACATACGTTTTCACCGCCTTGTGACTCAGCAGATGTTGTGTTTCCACTTTCCCTGTGTGGTCGTAATGATGGTATTCTTGACCGAAGACGCTATTGTTCGGTCGAGTAGCTCCTCAATTGGCATCACGAGGCTGAGTGCACCCCGAAAAATGGCAACAGTGCATGGTGGCCTGAATGGTCACCCATCCAAGCGCCGACCACGCCCGACAGCGCTTAACTTCGGTGATCTCACGGCAAGGCCGTTGCCGAATCTACGATAGTGTGCCTCTTGAAACGTCAAACATATCGGTTCCATTGATTTCGGAAGCACCCACCATTCGGGAACAAACAGTTTATCGACGTCCGAATTTACTTAGTCTGAACACAATGCTCTCGCAACAATTCCGACAATTCTGGCCGTGACTGACCGTTATCAACGCACTGAGAAGATTGCACAGTGCCCGTTCGTAGTCAAATACAACACGGCCATCTGCAGGCTTGGCTAGCATCTCTAATATTGAAGCATGCATTTCTCGAGGTGTTTCCATAATTTTGTCTAGCCCTTGTATGTTTAGCTACCAGTAAACCCAAGAGTGTCCTTTCCTTTTCGACCCAGCAATCCACCAATATTCTATAGTTTATTAAAGCTTTGTTTAACCCATTAATGTCCAAAACTATTTTTGTTTTTAATTTTGACTCAATTAAGTCAAAGTAGTTCTTTTAAGAGTACCAGCATGTATGAATGAGTAAAATGTTATTTTTTAATTTTTACGCTACTTTATTTCACATATGATAAAACATACATTGGGCATTAACATTTACAGTTCAACAATACAATTTAATTTTTTATGTAACAAGAAAACAATGTTAAATCTAATTTTACTCATAATAATTGATACATTCCTGTTTTTCCACTTTTTTCCAATTTATAATTCAATCACTAAGTCCAACATGACGTTATATCAGCGATATGTTCTGTATTTTGCACAATGTTTATTTGTGGTATTGCAAAAAACAAGAATCTGAATAGAGAACAACATTACATTTTACATAAAAAAATTTTGTGCAGTTTGCACAATTTTTACATCTCCTCTGAGTTAGAATTTTGTCCACGAAGTCTCCAACATGATCTCTGGGGATATAAAAAAAATGGTTCAAATGGCTCTCAGCACTATGGGACTTAACATCTGAGGTCATCAGTCCCCTAGAACTACTTAAACCTAACTAACCTAAGGGCATCACACACATCCGTACCCGAGGCAGGATTCGAATCTGCTACCGTAGCGATCGTACGGTTCCAGACTGTAGTGCCTAGAACCACTCGGCCACAGCGGCCGGCTCATTTGGTACACCTTTCCTGGATTTTGGCATGGGCCCTCGAGGTTTATCCATTACTGGCGACGTCAGTAGAGCTAATACGACACTTCGTCGGAACTCCAACAAACTTACGTTAGTCACCTCTCTATACAGCATTCACATATTGACAAGGCTGCCGTCAAGGCAGAAACTAACAGGAGAGCAGTACCATTCCTTGGAGCGCATCCTGGTTCCAAAAACCGAAGAAATTCTGGTCGTATGTAACGTACACAAGCGGCAAGACGCAGTCAATACCTTCGCTGCGCAGTGCCGATGGTACTGTTACCGACGACTGTGCCGCTAAAGCGGAGTTATTGAGCGCAGTTTTCCGAAATTCCTTCACCAGGGAAGACGAATGGAATATTCCAAACACGAACAGCTGCTAGCATGAGTTTCTTAGAAGTAGATACCTTAGGGGTTGCGAAGCAACTCAAATCGCTTGATACGGGCAAGTCTTCAGGTCCAGATTGAATACCGATTAGGTTCCTTTCAGATTACGCTGATACAATAGCTCCCTACTTAGCAATCATATACAACCGCTCGCTCACTGATAGATCTGTACCTACAGATTGGAAAATTGCGCAGGTCACACCAGTGTTTAAGAAGGGTAGTAGGAGTAATCCATCGAACTACAGACCTATATCATTGACGTCGGTTTGCAGTAGGGTTTTGGAACATATACTGTATTCAAACATTATGAATCACCTCGAAGGGAACGATCTATTGATACGTAATCAGCATGGTTTCAGAAAACATCGGTCTTGTGCAACGCAGTGTTTATTCGCCCGAAGTAATGGCCGCTATCGACAGGGGACCTCAAGTTAATTCCGTATTTCTAGATTTCCGGAAAGCTTTTGACACCGTTCCTCACAAGCGACTTCTAATCAAGCTGCGGGCCTATGGGGTATCGTTTCAGTTGTGCGACTGGATTCGTGATTTCCTGTCAGGAAGGTCGCAGTTCGTAGTAATAGACGGCAAATCATCGAGTAAAACTGAAGTGATATCAGGTGTTCGCCAGGGAAGCGTCCTGGGACCTCTGCTGTTCCTGATCTATATAAATGACCTGGGTGACAATCTGAGCAGTTCTCTTAGGTTGTTCGCAGACGATGCTGTAATTTACCGTCTAGTAAGGTCACCCGAAGACCAGTATCAGTTGCAAAGCGAATTAGAAAAGATTGCTGTATGGTGTGGCAGGTGGCAGTTGACGCTAAATAACGAAAAGTGTGAGGTGATCCACATGAGTTCCCAAAGAAATCCGTTGGAATTCGATTACTCGATAAATAGTACAATTCTCAAGGCTGTCAACACAACTAAGTACCTGGGTGTTAAAATTACGAACAACTTCAGTTGGAAAGACCACATAGATAATATTGTAGGAAAGGCGAGCCAAAGGTTGCGTATCATTGGCAGGACACTTAGAAGATGCAACAAGTCCACTAAAGAGACAGCTTACTCTACACTCGTTCGTCTTCTGCTAGAATATTGCTGCGCTCTGTGGGATCCTTACCAGGTGGGATTGACGGGGGACATCGAAAGGGTGCAAAAAAGGGCAGCTCGTTTTGTATTATCACGTAATAGGGGAGAGAGTGTGGCAGATATGATACGCGAATTGGGATGGAAGTCATTAAAGCAAAGACGTTTTTCGTCGCGGCGAGATCTATTTACGAAATTTCAGTCACCAACTTTCTCTTCCGAATGCGAAAATATTTTGTTGAGCCCAACCTACATAGGTAGGAATGATCATCAAAATAAAATAAGAGAAATCAGAGCTCGAACAGAAAGGTTTAGGTGTTCGTTTTTCCCGCGCGCTCTTCGGGAGTGGAATGGTAGAGAGATAGTATGATTGTGGTTCGATGAACCCTCTGCCCAGCACTTAAATGTGAATTGCAGAGTAGTCATGTAGATGTAGATGTAGATGAACCCTCTCAGTTTTTCGATAAGATTGACATCTCCCATCCCTTTGTTGTAGAGTTGAACTAAGGTTCGTTGAGGCACTGTTACGTGCTTTCGTTCTGCTTCGCTGCATCTCTTGCAGGTCTCCTTGGTAAGACAATCATTGATCTGCAGATTTGCTGCGAATGTCACTTGGATGTCGTCATGTCACATTAGCAGCGTAAAGTGTTCATTTTCAAGAACATGATCTGGTCCACGAGGTTCCTTTTTGAAATCAGTTGTACTTTCCCTATCCTGTGTCTCTGGACAGTGGCAGTGTAGCGTAATTCACGCTTGCTTAGTGATTCCAAGAGTGTCAGAGAGTTGAAATAGCTATCAACAAAGACAACACAATAAGAAAGAAGAATAACTACACAAAATTTTTCTGTAAATTAAGTTCCCAATGTTTTTCCTTTTTCTTCGTCACCACACCAGAGTAAGGAATGAACTTCATGACATAGCCGTCAGATGTTGAAAGGCAGCATAACTTTAAACCATAGCGTATACGTTTTCCCCTTACGAACTGTTTCATATGTTATGTCCATAGCAGTGTTCCATGGCTTCATCTAAAGAGAACAAATGTCCTGATGACTGAACGAGTTGCAAAAACACGGTTTTTCAAAAGCGAATCAATTTTGTAAGTTTTTATTACATGGATCTATAGTTGTGTCATTATCGAAATGCAGAAAGCGATGCATTTGTTCAAACCTGTTTCTACTGAGTAAATTATTTAAAAGATAACTGTAAGTATCTGACCTTGTCTCCCAATACATCCTTCTAAAATGGACTGGACTGTAACCGGGAAGGATAAGAATTCCAAAATATTTTTATGATTCATCAACTGAAAGTTGAAATTGTAAATATACTTTCTGAGCACCATATTTGACTGTCTCTTTACAAATGTACTCCATAGATCCTTCACTGAAAACTTTCTTGAATATATCTACAGCTGTCTTATGAGATGCTTCATTTCAGCCACAAGAAAAGGCTCTGATATATTGCCAGTGACATCTACTTGGCTGTCAACAGTCAGGATTTTAAGTTCCTTTGATATCCACTTGAGTGGTATTGTTTTATATTTCTTTAATATTTTTTGTGTTCCTGTCTCTGTTGTTGCTTTCTCCCACGTGCTGCCTAATAACATCTCCTCCTCCGTTCCCCTCTGAAGTAGCTTTTGCTTACGTTGGCTGCGAAAGAACTCCTTTACCAATGTCACTGAACCTAACCAGCCTTTCATCGTCACTGAGAGCATCATCACGATTGGAATCATTTCCATCACGTAGTGGAAGAGTGGAAGAAGGTCTAAACCCATCTCATCAGCTCATTCTATTTCACTGCAGATACTATCTTCATCGCTGAGATTCTCTGGTTGTTTTGGAATTTCTTCTGCATGACAGGGGTTGTCAGGATTATAATAGTATTTATTTGACCTGCCAATAAAAAATACTACATAATAATCTAGCAAAATGAACTCAGGAAACAACTACATTTATTATTTTACTTTAAAAGTGAAGAAAGAAATGTTTCCTGAATTTCGTTTGAAAGTATATCATACGACAAAATATTACTCTATTACATAACCCTATATAAAGATTTTACAACCAGAAACAACTTCATCCTTAATTGTTATGCTGATATAATCCTGAAAACATAAGCGAAACATTTATATCAATACAAGCGGTTTCAGTATAGGATAAAATTCTTATCTGTTGCATATTATCTTGCCGGTTCAGAATAGCACTAAGAGGATAGGGCTAACTGTGCATTAATGGCATTTTCTGTGTCGCTGAAAACTCCCATCGTTGTGGAGCGGCACACGAAGAGTTGTTAACAGCCTACCCCATTCCATCTAGTGGAAACAATACAAAATAATTCACCACAATTCACAGACGCAGGTGTGGACTGAATACTTAATACGCTTGCGGTTTCACATTCTGGGAAAACACAAATGCGCAAGGCATTTAAGTTTTGCATCTCTGCTGCCGCAAAACCGCCTTTCCTGTTCGCGAGAAAAATTCCTGCTCCTAGGAAATCCCAGCTGTAGATGGGTCATGCTGCGAGCAGTAGAGTAGCTAACATAAACTTGTATTATCATTACACGTATTTCCAAAGGCCTTCAGTCTATTTCTCGTTTAACAAGAGAACGCAAGTTTTCCGTTTCCCTGCAATATGAATTTGCAACAACTAAAGATGTGTTCTACTACTGTCACAACTACCGTGTGGTGCTACATTAAAAACATCATGACTACCGTGAAGAGCTGATTACAAAATTTCTTTATTTAACAACCAGTTTAGGGCCATGGACCATCATCAGATTCATGTGCACCTATTCAGAGAACATGTACATAGCATTACAAGATTAAACTGTCACAATCCTGTTAAATGATGTATTAGGTTGGTGCATAAGTTCGTAGAGTTTTGCCGTAAGTTTAATAAACTCAGCAGATACAGATAACACTAAACTTAATCATGAACAATATACGAGGGCGGTTCAGAAAGTAACCTCCGATTAGTCACAGTGCGGGTTGTGGGGGGAGTAGCGACGCCATCTGTGCGTTCACGCACTCAACAGCTCAGTCGGCATCAAGCCGTGGTCGAATGAACGTCGTACCTGCGCTAGTTTAGTTTTTGTGGCAGTTTGAAATGTGTGCTGCAATAGAAAACCCCGCCAAATGTGAAGTGCGTGCTGTTATAAGGTTTTTTACAGCCAAAGGATATTCTGCAGCAGCTATTCATCGTGAGCTTTGTGCCGTGTACGGACCAAGAGTTATGAGTGAAGGAGTTGTCCGTGAATGGGTATGTTTATTTAAAAGTGGACGAGAAAACGTTCATGATGAAGAGAGGAGTGGTAGACCATCATTGGTGACTGACGAACTCGTTCAGACAGTTGATGCAAAAGTTCGTAAAAATCGACGTTTCTCAATGTCGGAGTTGTCTACTGGTTTTCCACAGATTTCTAAGACTCTCTTGTACGAGATAGTGACAGCAAGATTGGGTTACCATAAGTTCTGTGCACGATGGGTGCCCAAAATTCTTACCGACCACCACAAAACTCAAAGAATGGCCTCTGCATTAGACTTTCTGTCACGTTATGAGGATGAAGGAGAACCATTGTTAAACAGAATCGTGACCGGTGACGAAACCTGGATTAAGTACGTGAACCCTGAGACAAAAGAACAATCAAAGATGTGGGCACATTCAAATTCGCCTACCAAACCAAGAAAAGCCTCGCAAGATTTTTCTGCCAGAAAACTGATGGCAACAGTGTTTTGGGATGCCAAAGGGGTGTTGTTGGTTGAATTCATGAAACGTGGTACGACCATGAATCAAGACGTGTACTGTGAAACAATAAAAAAGTTACGACGGGCTATACAGAACAAACGCCGTGGTATACTGACTTCCGGTATCGTTTTTTTTGCACGATAACGCCCGTCCTCACTCTACTCGCAGAACAACGGCCCTTCTTGAGTCCTTCAAGTGGGATGTTATCAACCATCCACCTTACAGCCCAGAACTGGCGCCAAGTGATTATCACCTCTTCATGCATTTGAAGAAATGGCTCGGGTCACAGCGGTTTGATGACGACGAAGAGCTCAAAGATGCGGTCACAGGCTGGCTCCAGGCACAAGCGGGTGATTTTTATGCAGAAGGAATTTCAAAGCTTGTGAAGAGATACGATAAGTGCCTCAATCGCTATGGAGACTATGTAGAAAAATAGTGCAAAGATGTAGTTGTAAGATGTATATATTAAAATATTTTTATTTAACTTGGTGTATTTTTTTAAATCAACCGGAGGTTACTTTCTGAACGGCCCTCGTATTATCCTTCACTACTTACAACAGTCTGCTAATGTCAGGGTAACTCTTTGATTCCACGACTGTAGAAATGACGTGGTTTTGAGGTGAAGAGCTCGTTGGACCATGTTTGGAAAGCATTTTCATCTGGAAGGGAAATTCCTTGAAGGCTCTTTGGGAACGGTGAATATCTAACGGCGCAAGATCAGGTGAATAAGGTAGGTGCAGAATGACTTTCCATCCCAACTCTTGTATTGTGCTTTTTGTCAGTCTAGCAGAATGCAGACGGGCGTTATTGTGGACTAAAGTTCGCGTCATTTAAGAAGGCGGCACAGTTTTCAGCCGTTCTGCACATCCCCCTCCAGTAGTCACTGGCCGCCAATAATATTCACTCTCTTTCCGAGAATGGCTAGCTGAGAGCTACGACTAGAGAGTGAGAATCTCGCTCCTATATGCTGCACTATTGCCGTACTTCGCAACAATCGAATCATTCATTCATTTGTATTTTTTTTTCCTTGTGGCAGTATAGCTGTGAATGTGTATCTGTAAATGTTTAAGTGCGATTAAAAAAAAGCCAGATGACGGCAATAAATGTGGAGTGCTTCACAATAAGGCAAGGAGGACTATTTACTGCATTTATAACTTCTTCAAATGTAAATCTGAAAGCAGATCTCCTATTGTTGACATTTGAAAACACAAGAATGGACTCCAGAACCATGTCGTGTTCAAAATCTCAAGGAACCTGTAACGTATGAGGGGCATTTGAAAACTCCATGCAAAAATAAAAACTACTTACGTGTTTGGGATAAACCTTTTTTTATTTTTCGACATAGTCTCCTATTAGACTTATACACTTCGTCCACACTGTTCTAATTTGTTGATCCCTTCCGAATAATACGAATTGTCCAATTCTGCAAAATAGCTATTAGTTGCTGCAATCACCTCCTCATTTGAAAAAAATCTTGGTCCAACCAGCCATTTCTCCAAATTGGGGAACAAATAGTAGTCCAAGGGAACCCAGCGTGGGGAATAGGTGGGGGGGGGGGGATGTGAAACGAGTTGGAATTCTATGTCCATTAATTTTGCGAGCATACCAGCAGAGGTGTGTGCTGGTGCATTGTTGTGATGGAAAAGGACTTTTTTGTGGTACAATCGCCAGCGTTCTTCTTGCAGCTCGGTTTTCAAATGGTCCAATAAAGATGAATAATATGTACCTGGAATAGTTTTACCCTTTTTCAGATAGTCGATGAGGATTATCCCTTGCGAATTTCAAAAGACAGTCGCCATTACCTTTCCGGCCGAAAGACTGGTCTTCGCCGTTTTTGGTGCAGGTTCTCCCTTGGTAACCCATTGTTTAGATTGTTGTTTGGTCTCAGGAGTATAGTAATGTATCCATGTTTCATCCACAGTGACGAAACGACGCTTAAAGTCCTACAGATTCTTCCAGAACAGCTGCAAACCATCCTAGCAACACTTCACACGATTCTGTTTTTGGTCAAGCGTGAGCAATCGCGGAACCCATCTTGCGGATAGCTTCCTCATGTCCAAATGTTTATGCAAAATATTATGTACCTGTTCATTCGATATGCCCACGGCACTAGCAATCTCACACATCTTAACTCTTCTGCCATCCATCACCGTATCATGGATTTTATCAATGATTTCTGGAGTCGTAACCTCCACAGGGCGTCCAAAACGTTCAGCATCACTTGTGCCCATGTGGCCAGTCCAAAAATTTTGAAGCCACGTATAAACTGTTCTAATCGAAGGTGCAGACACCGTAATGTTTATCAAACTTCTCTTTAGTCTCCTGAGGCGTTTTGCCTTTCATACAGTAAAGTTTAATCACCACACGAAATTCTTATCCGTCCATTTTTTGACTATCACTCCACTTCCTTGATTCACACGAATACCAAACACAAAGAAATAGACCAATATGGCTGAACCTTGTTGTGTGTTGTTTCCAAAGATGCTACTAACTAAACATGACCTCGATACGCGCCGGTAGTGCCATCTCTCGGACTTTGCACGGACTTTTCAAGCGACCCTCATAATGGATGGTTTAACAACGATATTTTAAAGTGCTCCATGTGAATGATGAACACCCGTCATCTCAAAAACGTGTTACAGCTATGCAGGCTTGAGTGGTAAACGCTTCGTGAATGTAAAGAATTTTAAAACACGTTGGTTCCAGATATTTTAAGAAGGGAGTTTTAACTTCAAAGGAGTGGCATAGGTGCAGCACTACAAGAGAAGGAGGTATTTCAACAATATATTACCCTGATGAAACATAGGTCAGTTAGAATCATTTCAGGAAGATCTGCTGGAAAATGAGTGATGGTACTGGTAGTTTTGAAGTTCTCATAGGAATAGGTTCTCGGATAATTATTCTGCATGCTGACTCTTCTTCTCGATTTGTTTCTGAGAATAAACTTTTGTTTACGTGTAAGAAAAACAGCAGTGACTACCATTCGGAAATGAACGCTGTCACTTTTGTGACGTGATTCACAATTCTTGTCATACCTTTCTTCGAAGTCGGTCATTGCTAATTATAATTCAACTGTTACAGAGAAAATACCAAGCACAAACACCAGAAAAACGGATATTTTCCCCAGCTTAAAAATAAAAATACTGAGTAGAGTATAATCGAGACCTGTACCGATTTCCTACAGCTCGTTAATTTATAGTGTACAAGTCACGTCACGGAACGTAAGAACTTGACTTCCTTGCACGTGAATGGGGTCACACAGTATTGCTCTTACCCACATGTCACTGTCAGTGTAGCCACATGGAATTAATTTGGACAATGGTTTCTAAGGCTATGTGGGAGAAAGAACAAAACATTCAAGATAACACCGCTTGTGCATGAGGCAATAGACAACATCCCACCTGTAGCGTGGGCACAGTCTGTGCGGCGTACTGAAAAGCTTCAGAAAGAATAATTTGACAGGGAAGTGATGATGGATATAAGCCTTGAACCTATCATCGTAAATTTACAATCAGATTGTTCGGAAACAGACACAAATGGAAAGGACCATGATATTATGATGTAGACTTTGGAACAAAGTAATACTGTTTCTAAGTTTTAAAGACTCGTGGTTTAAAAAATGTGTGTCAACATATCAGTTGCATATATAATAATCAGAACTTCCTAGCCTTTGGATTAGGACTTCATATCTTTTTAATTATACAGGCTATAATGTTCAATATATTTCCCAAGGAAAAGTTCAGTTTCCCCCACTATGTTTTATGCACTAATAACACGCGAGAATGCAGCTCAATAAATTCATGAGAAGTCCGATATTTCCACATGCAAACCTCCGTCATTTTCAAAGCACGAACTGGATAAGGCCCTAAAATGACGGTAACTGTTACTGGTTGAATATCGGTGGTTTTCGATGTTATCGGTCAACATTCCCTGGAGTTATTCGCAGATGATGGTTAATTGTTTGCTTGTTCAATAAATTATAAATGTGGTCTGTCACTGTAATATCGAACGCATTAGTTTACACTTATAATGCCCATTAACAGCAAAAAATTTGACTACTTACTGACCATTTTTATGGTAGTCTTTTACATTAGTTTTTTCTACCACTAACACTTTTTACACGTGGTGATTACACGTAACTATAGTCAAACACATCCACACACACACCGTACACATTTTTTAAAATTCTATTGAGTAGAAGCAGTTGTCAAGCTAATACAATGATTTCGGTTTGTGCTCTAAGTTAATATTGTTGTGTATTAAATTTTTACTTGGAATGCCGTTCAAATTGCAATAAATGATAATTATTGTAAGCAGTTTCAATGACCTTGTCGTTAGACAGTTATCATTTTGAGAGAAATTGTACTTCACATCTTCACAAAGCTGCCCCGGCTATTCTTGCTTTCGGACGTCACGCACAGTAAATCTGTGAAGCAGTGGACGCAGTGTCGTCAGGACGTGAAATAATATTTCTCTCAAGAGGATTGATAGAAATTGGTTTTAATATTTATTATTCCCCTCGTAGGTTTGAATGTATAATGCAATGTACCTTAAGCAAACAAGACATCCTCGCAGGCAACATGTTTCCACTCATCAACAGTCCAATGTCGGTGCTGACGGGCCCAGGCGACGCATCCTTGTGTCGTGCAGTCACCCTTTCCTTTATCCTTATCAAAAAAAAAAAAAAAAGAAAGACAAATCAATTAATGAGCATATTGCATCCGCCACACGCGATACATTCTGTATTGATGACTGGAAAAATGTTGCCTGGTAGGACGAGACTCTTTTTCAAATTATATTGAGATAACCTCGGTGAACCGCGATTTATTTTCAAAGAATACTCTTATGAATTTATTTTATTTACTAGCGATTCATCAAGAACATTAACACATTTAATCAGACTATGTAGGCATGGAAGTGGTGTCCAGGGAGTAACTGATGAAATCATAACCAAATTCCTTTTAACAAATGGGAATTTTATTCACTTTAATAGTGCCTAAAAGCATTTTTTAAAAGAAACAGATTTAAAATTATAATCAGAAAGCACCATCTAAATATCAAAATTACAGTTTATTCAGAGGCAGAAAGAAACAAGTTTTGACTGTATGAGCTTTCGGGCAGAGAACCTTGCCGCTCCCTTCTGACACGGCCGTAGTTACGACCGCTCACAACAGCCTGCGAAAGACTACACTGGTGCAAATCTACAACACACCAGATTACTTTAAACTAAGAGTTTTAACAATTTACACAAGCACACAACTATGCACCCCCCGTAGAAGGGATGGAAATGGTACTCAACACCAACAATTAAAATATTAACCTTGCCACCAAAGGTGCAACTTGATTTTAAATTGTAAGAAAAGTCTTATGGTAAAAGGGTGGCACCTTATATACTAAAATTATCATTTAAATAAAAGCCCATGAAACGCAATCTTATATAAAATTCTACAAGGTTGCCCAAACAATAGTTAAGACGCTCTACAGTACACAGATACCCCCTCTCAAGATCATAGGCAACAATATCAAGTTTCCAAAGATCAAAATGTGTTTCAGGTATTAGCCTGTTACTCTCCAAGCAATAAATTCGTTAACACACCAAATCTGACAAACATGACAGAGGCAGCTACTAACGTACGGTAGATTGATAGGGAGATTACCGAACAACCCGAACCGCAGGTTGCTCTAACCCGCCTCTACTCCACAAGGGAAAAACGGACCACCCAGTTTATAAACAACCAGCTTCCCGCGGGTGGGCAAACGGAGAAGAATGGTGGGACGACCCCAAAGCAAAACGGCTGGTGACCTCACCAAGAAAGCAAGTAGAATTTAACAAGAGTAAATCAAACAAGATATCACCAATCACTTAACTTCTAAAAAACTGCGATTTCTCGAGAAGACCTGGCGCAGCACCCCCAAAACGCTCTCCCGAACCGTCCGCAGCCAGCCGCTTCAACGGACGCAGGATGGCGCGCCGATCTCCCGTCTCCCGGCGTCGCAGCTTGCACCGGCCAGACTGATGTCGTGGGTTGACTCCTGTTGCTCTCGTGTCGACCGCGAAGTCACTACCCCTCGCTATACGGCGCGGCCCACTGGACTCACGTGGCGACCTCACATGCGCCGTCGCTCAAGACGGACAAGTCGTGTCTCAGTGCGCGACCGACCAACCGGTCGATCCAACCGCCAATGACCATTGCCTGAGCAAACTCGAGCAGACTGGCGGCCTAACGCGCAGACTTAGATGCAGGAACTAAGCCCCGACCGGGCGACCACTCGCTGGGTTCTCTCACTGGCGGAGTGGAAAGGCTCTCATTTTGCCGGCTTTAAAGGTTGATCCGAACGACAGACAGACACCAACTGCCTAACAAATGCGGACGAGAGACAGGCTAGCAAGCTGGTGACGAGAGACTGACCCAGACTCACTCACTGGTGAGCTCATCGCGCCCCTTAAATGCACGTGAACAGGCAACCTTTCCCCTTTCCCACCAGAGGGAGACACCAAAGCTGCGATTGCCACAGCGGCGCCACCGCCAGAAACGGAGGACGACTGCTTCACGCTACATGCTGCGGCGCGCTCTTCAAAACAGCAATTTTTACCACGGCTCACTCGGAATCAATGGATTCTGCATGTCAGCAGGAGACTGTTCAGACTGATGGAGGTTCTGTAATAGTGTGAGACGTGTGTAGTTGGAGTGATATGGGACGCCTGATACACCTACATAAGACTCTGACAGGTGACACGAACGTAAGCCTCATGTCTGATCATCAGCATCCATTCATGTCTATTGTGTATTCCGACAGACTTGGGCAGTTCCAACAGGACAATACGACACCCCATACGTCCAGAATTGATACAGAGTGGCTCCAGAAACACTCTTCCGAGTTTAAATACATCCGCTGGCCACCAAACTCACCATACATGACATGAACATTGTAGAGCATGTCTTGGATGGCCGCTAGTACTCTTACGGATTTATGGACAGCCCTGCAGGATTCATGGTGCAGTTCCCTCCGGCGCTACTCCAGACATTAGTCGAGTCCATGCCACGTCGTGTGGCGGCACTTCTGCGTCCTCGCGGGGGCCACACACGATATTAGGCATGTGTACCATGTATATTTATTATGTATTTATATACAATATCTGAACACTATTTCCTGTAAGTCGTAAAAATATTAACGATTGGCTATCTATTTGGCATGATGTATGCAGTTGTCTAGTGGAAGAGAGGAAATGAAAGATAAACGAAGCGGGACAGATAGAAAACGGAAGAGAGAGGGGGAGAAATCGCGAGAGGACGGCGTACAAAAATGTGCTGGAGAAGAAGTCCTGATACAATCATTTTGCCAATACCAATTTTGATACATTTAATTCATATGTAACGAAGTCAAGTACGTGAACTGTTTCTGAACCAAGTATTTCAAAATCATTTACCGTTTCCAAAATACATTGATCCTAAAATTGATGTTCTCAAAAAAATTACTCTAAGTCGATTTCCTAAGAAACTCCTATCCTCTTTTCAAATTTTCAAAATCTGCTCTATAAATTGTTACGAACGTCGTATGTAAGTTTCAGGTTGATTGAAATATTGGCGTAGTGAATGTTTATACAAATCTGGAAGTCGCTACTAGTCGCTCCCAATAATACCGTACAAGTAAGTATGTGCACTACTTGTTCTTTTTGTTGGATTTTTTGAAGTCTGGACAAAGAGAGGGTGCTCCATGGTTTTCAAAATATGGAGTATAAAATGTCACATATTTGTCAGTGAAGAATACAATAAACATTCCGCGATGAAGCAGGAATTTATATTGCAAACACGTTGGAACAATATCCTTGTTACTGTGGAGGAACAAAACAAACAAAATGTTGTTCATGTGTTCTTCGCCAAATTTGTATCTCAGTGGGTTCAGCACGTATCTCACAGACAAGAACGACCGCTCCACACACACCTGTGTTGCTGGGACAGCGAGAAGACACAAGCAAACGCATACAATTCTGACTGCACTAAATGTTGCTCCTCTCAGTACTGGCTGTCATTTGCGCTCTTCCTGAGTTGCTTCGTGCCTTCGAAATAATTGCTGAGTTTTGTCTTAATGTACATAGCCGTTCGGTTACGCTCGCTCGGAGCTTTATACTGCTGGGCATTCTTCTCTGCCAGCAGTTGTTGAAGTTCGCCATCTTCTTCCTCGACTTCATCATCCACCGAAGACCTTGTCGCAGTTCTTCCTTGCCAGTTTCGGTATCAATCACCTTCTGGATCTTAAACCCTATTTTACATAGGTGAAAAATAGTAGCTTCCACATCGTCTTCTTCCAGGAACGAAAAAAAATCTGAGATTCATTAAGAGGGCCGACTTTCTACCTAGGTAATCAAGTAGTGCCGCTTAACTCACTTCACCACTTCTGTAAATTTGGGCACTTAATCTGTTTTCCATTGCTATTTTCAGTTTCTTCGCGAGATCGCTGCCGGGCGTGTGTATGTTTATTTGTGCTGTACCTTGAACGAAAAGGCTCATCATCTGGAGAATTACAAGTGTGTTAAGTGAATTGTTTTACGAGAGTTGTACCAAAAGTAAGGTTCCCAATGAGATACAGCCTCGAGGGAATGTGCTAGGGTTGGGTTGGGTTGTTTGTGGGAAGAGACCAAACTGCGAGGTCATCGGTCTCGTCGGATCAGGGAAGGACGGGGAAGGAAGTTGGCCGTGCCCTTTCAGAGGAACCATCCCGGCATTTGCCTGGAGCGATTTAGGGAAATCATGGAAAACCTAAGTCAGGATGGCCGGACGCGGGATTGAACCGTCGTCCTCCCGAATGAATGTGCTAGGCTAAATCCGACAACAGTGCTGTGCACAGTGTATCTCCCCCCCCCCACCCCACCACCACCACCACCACTCTCGAGCCCACCCGTCAGCGATTCGCTACGTCGCTCAGTGTTGGCTTGGCAGCCGTCATAGATGGAAGTGCTGATCGCCGCTCCCGCAAAATGCGTGGTTCGAACAGCAATCCGGCTTCTCCACGCAAGGAAGTTACCGCCCAAGGAGATTCACTGGCAATGACTGAGGTTTATGGTGAAGAGTGTATGTCCGTTCAGCACGTCCACAAATGGTGCGGGGCTTTTCCTGAGGGCCGCACGGAAGTTCACGATGAAGAACGGAGTCTTGTGATTGTCCAGGAGATCAACAGTGAGCTGCTCAAAGATTGGTGAAACACTGACAGCGAACTTGTTGAACGCTTTCCTGAAGCTTCCCACGGCACAACTGAAAGAGCTTTAACAGAAACGTTTCGTTATCGCACGGTCTGTGCCCGCTGGGTCCCCCAGATGCTGACTGATGGACACAAGGAGCAACGACTCGACTGTACTCGCAAGTTTCAACAAAGTAAGGGAGAGACAAGAAGGAGAAGTTGATGGGCTCTATCATCACGGGAGATGAAACGCCGGTGTTTCATTACACCTCAAAACAAAACAACAGTCTCGTCAGTGGCGTCATTCTGGTTCACCGCCACTAAAGAAATTCAGACTAATGCAGTCGGCAGGAAAGGTTTTGGTGACTGTGCTTTGGGATCGGAAGAGGGTACACCTCATCGATTTCATGCAACCTGAGAGGTCAATAAATTCAGACAGATATGGTGAAACAGTAGATTGAAACTGAAGAAACTGCAAAAAGGTGGGAATTTAAGGAGATAGTACCTGGATAAACTGACTAAACTAGAGGCTGTACAGAGTTTCAGGGAGAGCATAAGGGAACAATTGACAGGAATGGGGGAAAGAAATACAGTAGAAGAAGAATGGGTAGCTTTGAGAGATGAAGTAGCGAAGGCAGCAGAGGATCTAGTAGGTAAAAAGGCGAGGGCTAGTAGAAATCCTTGGGTAACAGAAGAAATATTGAATTTAATTGATGAAAGGAGAAAATATAAAAATGCAATATATGTAGCAGGCAAAAAGGAATACAAACGTCTCAAAAAGAGATCAACAGGAAGTGCAAAATGGCTAAGCAGGGATGGCTAGAGGACAAATGTAAGGATGTATGGGCTTATCTCACTAGGGGTAAGATACATACTGCCTACAGGAAAATTAAAGAGACCCTTGGAGAAAAGAGAACCACTTGTATGAATATCAGGAGCTCAGATGAAAACCCAGTTCTAAGCAAAGAAGGGAAAGCAGACAGGTGGAAGGAGTATATAGAGGGTCTATATAAGGGCAATGTACTTGAGGGCAATATTATGGAAATGTAAGAGGATGTAGATGAAGATGAAATGGGAGATACGATACTGCATGAAGAGTTTGACAGAGCACTGAAAGACCTGAGTCGAAACAAGGCCCCAGGAGTAGACAACATTCAATTAGAACTACTGACAGCCTTGGGAGAGCCAGTCCTCACAAAGCTCTATCATCTGGTGAGCAAGGTGTATGAGACAGGCGAAATACCCTCAGACTTCAAGAAGAATATAATAATTCCAATCCTAAAGAAAGCAGGTGTTGACATATGTGAAAATTACCGAACTATCAGTTTAATAAGTCACAGCTGCAAAATACTAACACGAATTCTTTACAGACGAATGGAAAAACTGGTAGAAGCGGACCTCAGGGAAGACCAGTTTGGATTCCGTAGAGATATTGGAACAGGTGAGGCAATACTGACCCTACGACTTATCTTAGAAGCTAGATTAAGGAAAGGAAAACCTACGTTTCTAGCATTTGTAGACTTAGAGAAAGCTTTTGACAATGTTGACTGGAATACTCTCTTTCTAATTCTGCAGGTGGTAGGGGTAAGGACAGAAACCAGATGGCAGTTATAAGAGTCGAGGGACATGAAAGGGAAGCAGTGATTGGGAAGGGAGTGAGACAGGGTTGTAGCCTATCCCCGATGATATTCAATCTGTATATTGAGCAAGCAGTGAATGAAACAAAAGAAAAATTCGGAGTAGGTATTGAAATCCATGGAGAAGGAATAAAAACTTTGAGGTTCACCGATGACATTGTAATTCTGTCAGAGACAGCAAAGGACTTAGAAGAGCAGTTGAACGGAATGGATAGTGTCTTGAAAGGAGGATACAAGATGAAATCAACAAAAGCAAAACAAGGATAATGGGATGTAGTCGAATTAAGTCGGGTGATGCTGAGTGAATTAGATTAGGAAATGAGACACTTAAAGTAGTAAAGGAGTTTTGCTACTTGGGAAGCAAAATAACTGATGATGGTCGAAGTAGAGAGGATATAAAATGTAGACTGGCAATGGCAAGGAAAGTGTTTCTGAAGAAGAGAAATTTGTTAACATCGAGTATAGATTTAAGTGCCAGGAGGTCGTTTCTGAAAGTATTTGTTTGGAGTGTAGCCATGTGTGGAAGTGAAACATGGACGATAACTAGTTTGGACAAGAAGAGAATAGAAGCTTTCGAAATGTGGTGCTACAGAAGAATGCTGAAGATTAGATGCGTAGATCACATAACTGATGAGGAGGTACTGAATAGGATTGGGGAGAAGAGAAGTTTGTGGCACAACTTGACTAGAAGAAGGGATCGGTTGGTAGGACATGTTCTGAGGCATCAAGGGATTACCAATTTAGTACGGGAGGGCAGCGTGGAGGGTAAAAATCATAGAGGCAGACCAAGAGATGAATACACTAAACAGATTCAGAAGGATGTAGATTGCAGTAGGTACTGGGAGATGAAGAAGCTTGCACAGGATAGAGTAGCATGGATAGCTGCATCAAACCAGTCTCAGGACTGAGGATCACAACAACAACATCAATATGGTGAAACATTGACTAAACTCTGACGAGCAATCCAGAATCGCTGGAGAGGACGACTGATGGAGGGAGCAGTGCTTCTTCACGACAATGTTCGACCTCACGTCGCTCGTCAAACACAGGAGCATTTGAAGAAATTTAGGTGGACTGTTGTGCCCCATCCCCCGTACAGCCCAGACTTAGCCCCAAGCGATTATCAGTTCTTCCCCAAGCTAATGGAACGCTTAGTTGGCAAATGCTTCAAGAGCGATGATGAAGTCCCAGCAGAGGCCACATGCTTCCTCAACGGGCTTGCAGGAGACTTCTTCGACTTAGGAACACAAAAGCTGGAGCACCATCTTCAAACGTGTGTCGAAAAAATGGAGACCTTGTTGAAAAATACACAAAAGTGTAAGCTTTTCAACGATGTTTATATTAATAATAATAAATAGTGTTTTCTATTTGTATAAAATATGTGAACCTTTGTTCTGGTACAACCCTTGTAGGTAAATACGTCAATGTAATTTTCAAAGGACCCAGAGTAAGCTGACATTCTCTTTGAAACTAAAGCTTCCATCAAACTTCTTAAAGTTTTCAGATTCCTTTATTGTGAAACCATGAATAAAATCAAGTAATGTAAGTGCCATTTTGTGACTTTATGTGTCATTAGACGGTCATAACATCCTTAAAAAGTATTGCGTAGATGTGTAAAACTGTCCACATGGTATTCATCCTAATAATGCACATGTATTACGCTTCTAAAAACTGAACTTTTTAATTTGAAAATGCTCTACATTATGTTTGGACCAGACAGAGTAACAGCCGTCAGTACAGTAATGAAATATAACAACAAATTAGCATACCTAAATGAGAACATGCAAATTAATTTTACGATCAGGCAATACATCTGGGGCCGACACGAACAGATGCCCTATCTCATTTAATGTACACGTCAGGCCAGTATTATATCGGATCATGCAATAAACGTGGTGTATAAATAAGTTTTACTTACCAGTACTCTCTAGACACAGTCCCAAATCAGACACTTTGATTCGCCAGAAACCTCGTAATAATTGTACATTCCATGTACAGAATGAGACCTCTTCCTCCGTGCTGCTGCTGATTTGGCACATACCCTAGCCAAACCAATAACTCAAAGTAAAAAGGAAATAAATAGATAAAGAATGGCCGAATAGCGAATACGATAAACGTTTCTGTCCCCACATGTCGATGTTACACTACAACTAGCGACTGACACTTGCCACAGTATGGGTTGAGAGGTGCAGCACTAATCCGCTGGCAGGCCCCTAAAGAGTCGTCCGAAACTGTCCGAGATTTACCTGACAGAATCCGGTCGCCTGCTTCCTACAAATTCGTCCATGCGCTGGCGAAGACATTCATTCCAACTAATGCTGTTCTTCGTCCGACTCGCACATTGCAACTTGTTATCACTATGGGCCTAGGGGATGAAATTATATGCACTAAAAACTGGAGAATACAAAAGTACACATACTTTTCAAAACCAGAATGTATGTATTAAAAAACAAAAGGATCTATTATATATTCATAAAATTCATTCACTATAAATCAAAATTTGTAACACATTAATCAATACATAATTCATTATTATATATCTATATAATTAATTTCCATTACAATTGGAATAAATTACTTAGTATTTCTATAAATTCTCTGGGAGTAAATACTTTGTGTTATCAGAAAAAATTAAAATTCCGGCCGATCCAAGTGGAATTTGTAGTGGAAAAAACAGCTTCGCAGCAGGTTTTCGCAGGGTTCCCCAGTTTCCCCTGCCTTTATTCCACCAATTCTTTGTCATCATATCATCATCGTTCATCTCACCATCTTCATTGTCCTTAGCAGCAAAAGTGTAGGACGTTAAACAAAAAAATAAGTCAGAAAAAATATATTTACCGATGAAAAACTTCTTTCAACATCACAGGATGTTACAGGCTGATCCTTAACCACTACAGTTTCTAAAGATTTATACTATATCATATATATGTATATATATATTAACAACTTTATAATCAAGTATCTTCTTGATACCTTCTCCATAGAGAATATTATATCATCGCAAGGAAAAGTTGGACCGTGATTTCTAATCTCTACTTTTATAAAATTTTGCTTGACGTAACCCTTCCTATGGTATCTGGTGGTTGATCGTTTGCAATTCTCTTAGCAAATACAACTCTAATCAATTATACAGCGGTTGTGCCCGCTTGGGCATCCTGCTTCCTGCATGCCGCCCTTGGAGCGGCGAGCACAGCCTGTGAGCTAACATCCCAAAGATGATCGGGCTCACATGCGGTTCCTCTTCGTCGAAATGTCTTGGCTCAAAATCGTCTAGGGGCTGACCCGCCCGCGTCGCATTACACACCCTAAATTAGACACTTGTAACCTTTTGTTTAAATTGTCCGGCTGATGCCAAGTTTGCGAAATACAAAGTTAATATAACATATAATAACAGTAATCATAATATCGACAAGTAAATTAACGACCCGTAAATGATTTAGGCCACACAGTTGCGATTTGGTTAGAATAATGTTCATTCCGAAAGAAAATTAATAGCGTAAGTGATCGTATTTAGAATTACTACTACACTCGAGCGCATATCCATTTGACACAGTTCTATCATTCACAATCTCATCGTGAAATACAAGTCTAATATTCGACCTCGTTATCTTCAATAAAAATTAGAGTTCACACTAAGCGTGTGGCTGCTCATCGCTCAGATACCACACAACGTGAAATTTTCTAAGTCATTTCAGCTCCTAGCTACCTAAAGGCCGACTATTCGCTTTCGCGTCTCAATCCGAACTGCCCTCTGCCCGTCTCCGACAGCGCTTCACGCGCGCTGAACATCTTCGCTCAACTGACTAGCACAGTTCCCTTTTCTGAAGTCGTCCATCTGATTGGCTACAGCTTATTCTACATTACCAGAACGAGATTTTCACTCTGCAGCGGAGTGTGCGCTGATATGAAACTTCCTGGGAGATTAAAACTGTGCTGCCCGACCGAGACTCGAACTCGGGACCTTTGCCTTTCGCGGGCAAGTGCTCTACCAACTGAGCTACCGAAACACGACTCACGGCCGGTACTCACAGCTTTACTTCTGGCAGTACCTCGCCTCCTACCTTCCAAACTTTACAGAAGCTCTCCTGCGAACCTTGCAGAACTAGCACTCCTGAAAGAAAGGATATCCGCAATATCCTTTCTTTCAGGAGTGCTAGTTCTGCAAGGTTCGCAGGAGAGCTTCTGTAAAGTTTGGAAGGTAGGAGGCGAGGTACTGGCAGAAGTAAAGCTGTGAGTACCGGCCGTGAGTCGTGCTTCGGTAGCTCAGTTGGTAGAGCACTTGCCTGCGAAAGGCAAAGGTCCCGAGTTCGAGTCTCGGTCGGGCAGCACAGTTTTAATCTTCCAGGAAGTTTTATTCTGCATTAGTTAACATTTTTACATATTTAAATAATCAAAGCTTGACCACTTTCATGTTCTAAATAAAGTAACAATAATATCCATTACATAAAACTAAACACCCTCCGAACAGGCCATGAAGGCCCAAACGTACTGACCAGCCGCCATGTCATCCTCAGTTCATAGGCCTCACTGGATGCGGATATGGAGGGGCATGTGGTCAGCACACTACTCCCCCGACCGTATGTCAGTTTCCGAGACCGGAGCCGCTACTTCTCAATCAAGTAGCTCCTCAGTTTACCTCACAAGGGCTTAGTGCACCCCACTTGCTAACAGCGCTCGGCAGACTGGATGGTCACCCTAGCCTGACAGGCTAGGGTGACAAAAAACCGGTACAATTTCCATCTTAGCTTTGAATGTCACGGCCAGTAGCAATGCACTAATGTGCTTTCTGATAAATAAATAAAGAACAAAAGTAACTATTATGCACTAAGCTTTACAACAAATATTCTCTTCCGTAATTATTCAATAGGGCGTCATGCCGTCATCGTTCAATGTGTTTTCTGTGGAGGAAATGATCTGATGCTTAACTGAAAATACTGATAACTTAAATTTACTATATCTTTTAAACAAATAAAGTTACAGAGTTGATATTTACAATGTTTGCCATTTTAATGTTGCGGTTCTATATGAAATGTCGACCGTTAAGATCGACCAAAGCGTTCAGATTTTAGCATTCAGGTCTCTGTTACAAAACTTGTTAATTTCACTTTAACAGCAATCCTAAACTATTATAGATATGATCAATATTCAAGTTTCATTGGGATCACCATGAAAATTTATGGAGGATGGGAGATTAAAATTACTGTGACTTGATTCCCAGCATTACTACAGAATTAAATGGTTTCCATGAACGTTTGCCTTTATAGCTGATCTGGGGTCCGCCTTACTTAACACTGCTACGTCTCCTTGGCCACAAAAGGCTTCTACTGCGTTTCCCTATGACGTAGGTTGTCGTCTGTCTCACTTGCACACTACAGCGCTTAGGCGTCAGGAGACAATAGACGTCTATGAATTTCCAATCTCGTGGTGAATCTGCGCCCTTTGTGGCACACGGTCCTCGACGACAGGGTTCGTTTCACAATTCCTGTAGGCTGACTCTTTGGGTCATATATTTAAATGAGAACGCAATGCTCGTTAACTCACAAGCCTCACAGCATGGGAACATGCAAAGGCTCCTCATTTTTCCCTTAAAATTTTTCAATCTAAATAGACTAATTACAAAAATTCAAAGATCAAAAAATCTTCGATGTTCGTTCTGTATTGAATATGACTTGCGTGGGGGATTTGTTTTGCAACTGAATTTAATCAACTAATATCTTTAATTTAAATAACTTTTTTGATTTCCAAGATACGGAGATCCAAAAATTGATGTTTTCAAGACAATACTCAGTCGATTTCCTAGAAAACGGCACAAGAAAGGTTTTTCGCTAAATTTTCCAAATCTGCTCTACAATTATTCTTAACATCGTGTGTAAACAGTTTCAAGTTAATAAAAATACTAGTTGTCTAAATATGAACAAACATTAGAAAAATTTTGCCCCTAGTCACTCCCTTAATAACGTAAGTACGAACAGATATGTGGATTACTTGTGCAAACTTGTTTTTTAACTACATTCATCAGTAAATTTCCTCCGATAATGCTCCGCCAGAAATTTTTACTTACACTATTGTTATTTAGTTATTTCAACAGTGTCTAATTCAAATGAAACGCAAAACAAAACGGATTAATTCGTTACAGGTCCCGAATAACGTTGCTAATGCATCTTGTTAAGTTATGAACTCCTGATCGTTCCTCCTGTACTGCAGGACAGTAACGTTGTTGAGGCCAATAACGTTATTCCGTTTGTGTTACCACACTGCATTTCGTTACGTACCGGAATTCATTTCATTACTGCAACAACGTTACACGGCATAACGTTTCAACCGATAATAACGTTATTCTAGTACCGTTATTCCTTTGTGTTACCCAATATTGTTACGTACAACTTTTTAACCGGTAATAACCTTATACCGGTAGCGCAGGACAATAATGGTACTATTCAAGTGGAACGCGTAACAGTACCGTTTAATTCGTTACGCGTCTCGTATAATGTTATTAATACGTTACGTTAAGTTACGGACCCCTTGTCGTGTGTCGTATATTAAAATGCGTAAAAGTGACAGTCATAACAGATAACAACCTGTACGTTGCATTCAGTAGCAACTTCCATGTGTTATAAAAACATTTGCGGTGATAGAGCCAAAATGCGTAAAACAACCGACTCGTATACACAAACGGACGCCTGAGTGAAACCAGCTACAGGCAAATTCAACATGTGCACAGCTTCCGCCGTTCAGTGACTTTTGAGGGGCTATTATCAATTACTCTTTCAAAGAGAATACATTTTAACTTTTTTTATTCCGTTCGTTACTTTTCTTCTTTTGGACGTTCTCTGAACTAGCCGTTAGTTTTACAACTGTCTACTATTCGTTCAGTAATAATATTATTACATTCAAGAGAGAGTGTAACTTTCTTAGAAACTATTACCTTTCATTCCTGCTGTTTCATTTTAATAAGCGAGTTTAATAATGCGCTCTTTTCAAGTAAGTTGGTAGCCATTTAACAACTTTATATATGAGAATGTCAGTGAACTTACGCAGTCGAAGGTTACCAAACGACGACAACACCTAACACTGAACACTCGCGTGATGCGATCATTCAATAGCGACTGATATTCGGTGAATGTTGTATATTTGCAGAAATTTCCATAATTGAAAAATATTCAAACACAAGTTTCTACCATGAAAGCTAAATTTGCTACTTATAATTTGGACAGCGGTAACCTATGAAAGGGACAACCAGTCATGTATCCGTCGCAAGAATCCGTGGTAAGAGGAAACACATAGATATTGGCAGACATCCCACTAGACATAAGCCAATCCAGTGTGGCAGTGATATTTTTTATGTCTGGTGCAAAGTGATATCAAAAGTGCGCCAGAGTTTTTTTCTGGTCATGTGTTGTTTTTTATCTTTGCCGTAAGACTATAGAGTCTCCTAGTTTTTGTTACTTCTCTGTTGTTTTATTAGTTTCTTCTCATTGTGAGTTTTTGCGGATAAATATTTTTTCGTTAACACATTATACCGGACGGCTATGCAATTATTTGTTGTAGGCAAGTCGCCTACATAATTGGTGACCCATTGTGCATAAATAATTACGGATTTTATAACAGAACATTTGAAGATCGTTGGAATAGTTTTTCAGGAAACACAAAATGTGCTTCAAGCTTGAATCCTCAGAACTTTTTACCTGTGGGGTTGCTTAAAACGGAAGTCAAACATCGACGGCACACACATACATAAAACACGAGCCCGTGCCGTGGTAGCTCCATATGAAATTCAAGGTGCAACATAGCCCATACGGAGTTGCTTTATAGAGTGTATATGTGTTCAGTCAACATTTTGAGGACTTGCATGGTATTCATAATAACAAACACACTAACCATATCTTAGCTACGTGTTTGATTAAATTTCATTACTCTGGGCATTGTTCTATCACATACACGGGTTTTCCCTTCAAGTGAAAACTTAAAGTCAAAAGTTACATTTGTAAAACATACCAAGTAGACTAAATTACAATAAAAAAAATCTTGTTAGAACAGCTAAAAATTTATTAATTACGTAATCTTGGGGAAAGCAACATGTAAAGTTGTTTAAAGAAATTGATACGAAGAAATATTTGAACAAGACGAAAATGTTAGTGCTCACGCATTAGCGTTTATGTGGTTAGCGACGTTAATAAGAGGAATCAAAGAGGCGCAAAGACGAAGAGTTTCCAATGTATTCGGATATTGCAACAGCATCCCAACATGTGTGAACACATGTATTGTCAAATCGCAATTCGTTAAAGCTACATCCATTCAGAATACAGAGAACTGTAGAAAAGAATTCGAGAATTTTGAATCAAAGATTAAACGAAAATTTCAAACAAATTTATTTTTGTGACTGAAGAACTTCTGTAAAAGGTAATGTTGTATTGTGTTTTGTAGGGTCCGTGAGAAAAAGGCAAATGGCGTAACCCGGAAACGTGATAATGTCTCGGTTTGGTCATCCAGATTTTGCCATACGATTTCTCTAATAAGCTCATCAAAGTCACCAACTATGCATGTTTCATACATACAAGTAGCCAAACAATGGAAGTTAACTCACCGTGTGTTCTTGCAGTTTGGCAATAGCAGACAGTTGGGGTGTGACCATCAGAGCTCTGGTTCGAGAACACCAGCCCCAACGCGTGAAACAAAATCGATGTTTTTCGTGAGGGAGTAATGAAACTCGAACTCTCCTCAAAATGGCGGGACGTGACGTCATTAATCGTGTATTCGACGGAACCCCGACAGCTAGAGTAAGAAAGGAAGGTGTAGGAGTATGTTGTGGATACACTGAAGATGGAAATCAAGAAGAGTACATGTACATGTACAAACTACTAGTCTCTTGCAAAAGGCTGAATCTTTTAAAAACCATCTGAAGTCAAATGTTTTTTATTCCTGTCTTTGATCACAATATGAATTCTTTTAACGATGACCGATTTCAGTCAGTAATGACCATCCTCAGATCTAAAATATAAAAATATATGCATCTTTCAACGCAGTACACCATTACGTATCACAATATACTATCATACAACCAGGGAAATGTACAGATAAAATACGGTAAAATACGGCCGTAATGGCATCGTCAAAACATATAAATATACTCAGCACAGCATCGTCACATAGATCTAAAATAATTTGTAGAATAGGCCACATCGTGTACACAGTCATTTTTTCAACTGGCTACTGAAGTACAGTAGCTACCAGAAATATGTCTGCCAACATCCTACATAGATGTTGCTACTGTGGGCTTAGGTGTAGTCATCATTTACTTAAGAAACATAATCTGATAAAAACACATTTGGCAAAATATACGTAGCAGACTTTTAAATATTCATAAACTATTATAGAAAACAATTGTGGTACTGTAAAAGACGAATACAGTAACCCATATAAAACTATTAAAAGGAAATATATAAAGGTAATAGGTCTGACACTTTTATGGTGAATTTATGGTCAAAAATTAATATACGTAATACATTGCCTTCAGCTGTCATATAGGCATTTTACTTTCATAGGTAATTTTAGGTCGATACTGGCAATGTATTACCTATATTAATTTTTGGCCGTAATTCACCATAAAAGTGTCCACCTCTTACCTTTATACATTTCCTTTTAATAATTATATGTGGGCAACTGTATTCGTTTTTTACCGTACCACAACTGTTTTCTATAATAGTTTACCAATATTTGAAAGTCTGCTACATGTATTTTACCTACTGTGTTTTTATCAGATCATGTTTCTTACGTAAATGATGACTACATCTAACCCCACAGTAGCGACATCTATGTAGGATGTTAGCAAACATATTTCTGGTAGCTACTGTACTACAGTAGCCAGTTGCAAAAATGACTGTGTGGACGATGTGGCCTATTCTACACCTTATTTTAGATCTCTGTGACGATGCTATGCTGAGTATATTAACACGTTTTGACGATGCCATCACGGCCTTATCACTTTAGGAGAAGGTGTACGTTTTACGCTATTTTATCTGTACGTTTCCCTGGTTGTATGATAGTATATTGTGATACCTAATGCTGTATTGCGTGAAGAGTTTGACAGAGCACTGAAAGACCTGAGTCGAAACAAGGCCCCCGGAGTAGACAACATTCCATTAGAACTACTGACGGCCCTGGGAGAGCCAGTCCTGACAAAACTCTACCATCTGGTGAGCAAGATGTATGAGACAGGCGAAATACCCTCAGACTTCAAGAAGAATATAATAATCCCAATCCCAAAGAAAGCAGGTGTTGACAGATGTGAAAATTACCGAACTATCAGTTTAATAAGTCACAGTTGCAAAATACTAACGCGAATTCCTTACAGACGAATGGAAAAACTGATAGAAGCCGACCTCGGGGAAGATCAGTTTGGATTCCGTAGAAATGTTGGAACACGTGAGGCAATACTGACCCTACGACTTATCTTAGAAGAAAGATTAAGGAAAGGTAAACCTACGTTTCTAGCATTTGTAGACTTAGAGAAAGCTTTTGACAATGTTGATTGAAATACTCTCTTTCAAATTCTGAAGATGGCAGGGATAAAATACAGAGAGCGAAAGGCTATTTACAATTTGTACAGAAACCAGATGGCAGTTATAAGAGTCGAAGAGTATGAAAGGGAAGCAGTGGTTGGGAAGGGAGTGAGACAGGGTTGTAGCCTATCCCCGATGTTATTCAGTCTGTATATTGAGCAAGCAATAAAGGAAACAAAAGAAAAATTCGGAGTAGGTATTAAAATCCATGGAGAAGAAATAAAAACTTTGAGGTTCGCCGATGACATTGTAATTCTGTCAGCGACAGCAAAGGACTTGGAAGAGCAGTTGAACGGAATGGACATTGTCTTGAAAGGAGGGTATAAGATGAACATCAACAAAAGCAAAACGAGGGTAATGGAATGTAGTCGAATTAAGTCGGGTGATGCTGATGGAATTAGATTAGGAAATGAGACACTTAAAGTAGTAAAGGAGTTTTGCTATTTGGGGAGCAAAATAACTGATGATGGTCGAAGTAGAGAGGATATAAAATGTAGACTGGCAATGGCAAGGAAAGCGTTTGTTAAGAAGAGAAATTTGTTAACATCGAGTATAGATTTAAGTGTCAGGAAGTCGTTTCTGAAAGTATTTGTATGGAGTGTAGCCATGTATGGAAGTGAAACGTGGACGATAAATAGCTTAGACAAGAAGAGAATAGAAGCTTTCGAAATGTGGTGCTACAGAAGAATGCTGATGATTAGTTGGGTTGATCACGTAACTAATGAGGAGGTATTGAACAGACTTGGGGAGAAGAGGAGCTTGTGGCACAACTTGACTAGGAGAAGGGATCGGTTGGTAGGACATGTTCTGAGACATCGAGGGATCACCAATTTACACTCCTGGAAATTGAAATAAGAACACCGTGAATTCACTGTCCCAGGAAGGGGAAACTTTATTGACACATTCCTGGGGTCAGATACATCACATGATCACACTGACAGAACCACAGGCACATAGACATAGGCAACAGAGCATGCACAATGTCGGCACTAGTACAGTGTATATCCACCTTTCGCAGCAATGCAGGCTGCTACTCTCCCATGGAGACGATCGTAGAGATGCTGGATGTAGTCCTGTGGAACGGCTTGCCATGCCATTTCCACCTGGCGCCTCAGTTGGACCAGCGTTCGTGCTGGACGTGCAGACCGCGTGAGACGACGCTTCATCCAGTCCCAAACATGCTCAATGGGGGACAGATCCGGAGATCTTGCTGGCCAGGGTAGTTGACTTACACCTTCTAGAGCACGTTGGGTGGCACGGGATACATGCGGACGTGCATTGTCCTGTTGGAACAGCAAGTTCCCTTGCCGGTCTAGGAATGGTAGAACGATGGGTTCGATGACGGTTTGGATGTACCGTGCACTATTCAGTGTCCCCTCGACGATCACCAGTGATGTACGGCCAGTGTAGGAGATCGCTCCCCACACCATGATGCCGGGTGTTGGCCCTGTGTGCCTCGGTCGTATGCAGTCCTGATTGTGGCGCTCACCTGCACAGCGCCAAACACGCATACGACCATCATTGGCACCAAGGCAGAAGCGACTCTCATTGCTGAAGACGACACGTCTCCATTCGTCCCTCCATTCACGCCTGTCGCGACACTACTGGAGGCGGGCTGCACGATGTTGGGGCGTGAGCGGAAGACGGCCTAACGGTGTTGCGGGACCGTAGCCCAGCTTCATGGAGACGGTTGCGAATGGTCCTCGCCGATACCCCGGGAGCAACAGTGTCCCTAATATGCTGGGAAGTGGCGGTGCGGTCCCCTACGGCACTGTGTAGGATCCTACGGTCTTGGCGTGCATCCGTGCGTCGCTGCGGTCCGGTCCCAGGTCGACGGGCACGTGCACCTTCCGCCGACCACTGGCGACAACATCGATGTACTGTGGAGACCTCACGCCCCACGTGTTGAGCAATTCGGTGGTACATCCACCCGGCCTCCCGCATGCCCACTATACGCCCTCGCTCAAAGTCCGTCAACTGCACATACGGTTCACGTCCACGCTGTCGCGGCATGCTACCAGTGTTAAAGACTGCGATGGAGCTCCGTATGCCACGGCAAACTGTCTGACACTGACGGCGGCGGTGCACAAATGCTGCGCAGCTAGCGCCATTCGACGGCCAACACCGCGGTTCCTGGTGTGTCCGCTGTGCCGTGCGTGTGATCATTGCTTGTACAGCCCTCTCGCAGTGTCCGGAGCAAATATGGTGGGTCTGACACATCGGTGTCAATGTGTTCTTTTTTCCATTTCCAGGAGTGTAGTATTGGAGGGCAGCGTGGAGGGTAAAAATCGTAGAGGGAGACCAAGAGATGAATACACTAAACAGATTCAGAAGGATGTAGGTTGCAGCAGGTACTGGGAGATGAAGAAGCTTGCACAGGGTAGAGTAGCATGGATAGCTGCATCAAACCAGTCTCAGGACTGAAGACCACAACAACAACAATGCTGTATTGTGTTGAAAGACATAGGTGTATATATTTTTATATTTTAGATCTGAGGATGGCCATTACTGACTGAAACCGGTCATCGTCAAAAGAATTCATATTGTGATGAAAGACTGGAATAAAAAACATTTGACAGTATTGGATCACTGTTCATTTAGGAGACTATGTCGCAGCTGGTGATCATCTGAAGTTACCATATATTCGATCTAGGAACAAAAGGAGTTGACGGTGGATGACCTGCACTAGAGTCAGTCTCTCTCAACACAGCCTCAGCGTTCTTGTGTAAAATGTAGTATGAAGCTATATGTATACTATGTACATCTATATAGATACAATAGTATCGTAATACTAATACTAAAACTACGATACGATTAAAATTACTCCTCGGTGGACACGTCATGTGTTGGAGCTGATGTTCTCCAGTCGGAGTGGTGATTGTCACACCTCGTTGAGGTGTTTTGGCTTTCATTGTTTGGCTAGTTCTGTGTATGAAATGTGCATCTTCTGTTACCACTGCTGTGTGTATGTTGACTTCGGTGCGGTTATCATGTCTGATGAAATGCAAAACAAAAAAGGCAGACCCATGAACTGGGATCCAAACTCATCAAACATATATGAGTGAATTTTATCCACAGCGGATGCTGTTGAACTCCGTGACTGTTCCTTTATAGGGTGCATAAAATTTTCCGCTACCAGTCACAATAAATGATTATTTATTGGTCACACGACCGGTTTCGGGCTTGTGCCCATCCTCAGGTGTCTATACATTCATATACATGTTAATTTTGCTGGAGATCACTGTATAAATACAAAGAAATTTATTTTCTGGTGACTAGACAGATACAAGTGGAATAACTGTAAGTGGCAAAGAAACATTTGTAGAAAATATATATATTACATAAAAATGAAACACCATTACTATAATTACCTTGAGGTGACAGTTTTTCCAGTTGGTTGCACATTTGTTATCATTTTCACGTCCATGTTTCAGTGTTTATGTAAACGCAGTGTACATCACGAGTGCACGTCGCAATAGTGAAATATACAGCTAAATTTTATAAAACTGAAACATTTTTTAGTGTAGACGGGTGTCGAGCACAGTAACAGTCAGACATCAGATGGATAATTTTTGCTTTGTTTTTGAAACTTTATCAAAATCAGTTAGATTACTTTTTGTATTCAGTTAAATGGCTTAAATGTAATACTTTGCCGCATCAGTTTCATCATAATATTGACTTTTTGTTTCTTCTTATTTTTTCCTGTTATCATTCTTTTTTCGTGTGGAATCTGTACGCGTCCCGTATTACCTGTAACAGAGTGCCAACCACGACTGATCTTCGGTTGGTAACTTGTCAGCTCGTGTGGAAAGTGTCAGGCTAGTTTCTGGTAATCAATGAAACCGGGAGATTAGCACTGAAACCGAAAATTTTACGTCTTGAGTTTGCTCGTAGAGGTTAGCATTAATCGCCTTAAGCAAACCGAGCGTGATTATTATTTCTGCTGCTGGTTGTTGACTGCCGTTTTCTCAGATACGTTGTACACCGCAAGGTAATGGTTAAGTTAAGACATGAGTTTAAACTCCCGGTAAATAAACGCGTCCTCTGCCGCAGTTCAGTCATTAGTCACTTAAAAATCAGTTGTTGACAGAGCAGCTCACGTTCCCGTCAAACGTCTACGTCTAAGTAACAGCACTTGTGAAGTGTGTGCGTGCGTGTGTGTGTGTGTGTGTGTGTATTGCCTTC
This sequence comes from Schistocerca americana, assembly GCF_021461395.2. Classification (NCBI taxonomy): domain Eukaryota; kingdom Metazoa; phylum Arthropoda; class Insecta; order Orthoptera; family Acrididae; genus Schistocerca; species Schistocerca americana. The sequence continues at coordinate 235,005,077 of NC_060125.1, read as the reverse complement.
AACCGAGCGGAAGCCGGTAGTCGTGGGAAGTGACAGACGTCAACTAACAAGTAATTTTAACCAGCCTATAGTTTCTTAAATTTATCAAGCCGTATATTTTTATTCACTTCCCGAAATACCTCGGTAACACTTTCAAGAGAATTTACCCAATCGGTCACGAACTTAGGTCACTTCGTTCATCTAAATCCCTGAAATTTCCCCTTTAAAGCCGTCTTGACAAGACTCTCGAGCATTCTCTTTGCTTTTTCCTCTTTGTTGAGACCGAAAATAAGAGGTCCCGAGGCAGACTGTTCTTTTACTTTCTTCTGTGACATACCTTCTTTCGGTTTAAAATAGCTCGGCTGCAAGTAGAACCACGAACGTCTCACGGAATTTCTGAGCCTGCTCAGTCTGTGCGTTTTTATCTCTTGAAACCATTATTCTAGGCCGGCGTTGTGGCCGTGCGGTTCTAGGCGCTTCAGTCCGGAACCGCGTGACCGCTACGGTCGCAGGTTCGAATCCTGCCTCGGGCATGGATGTGTGTGATGTCCTTAGGTTAGTTAGGTTTAAGTAGTTCTAAGTTCTAGGGGACTGATGACATCAGATGTTAAGTTCCATAGTGCTCAGAGCCATTTGATTGCCTGAAGCAATTGTGACTGACAACAGACCACCGAATTTGAACAGTTTCGCACCAACTCTGGTGTCACCCACGTCGCGAGAGCACCATTCCACCTACAATCCAATGGAGAAACCCGTTCGGAGTGGCCGAGTGGTTCTAGGCGCTTGTCTGGAACCGCGCGACCGCTACAGTCGCAGGTTCGAATCCTGCCTCGGGCATGGATGTGTGTGATGTCTTTTAGTTAGTTAGGTTTAAGTAGTTCTAAGCTCTAGAGGACTGATTACCTCAAAAGTTAAGTCCCATAGTGCTCAGAGCCATTTTTTGAGCCACCATTATTCTAGGATTATTACATTAACAAAAGCTATGTTTCATATTGTTTATATTCTTGATGGTTATCTGCCAGTCTATGCACCTATAGTTGGTCATCCGCAAGACAGCGCTGTTGCACACTAGATTTTCGTTCGAGACGCCTAGGCTTAAAATTCCCATCCATCCAAGCATATTTAGGTTTTCACAGTTTCTCCAAATCGCGTATGGCATATTCCGAATTTATTACTTTAAAAAGGATACTGCCATTTCTATTCCCCAACGTTCTTTATCACATAACCTTCAATTTTATCTACTAGTCTCCATGCATTTCGTAATAATTTCCTAGCAAAATCACGTGTAAAGGGTACAAATGCAGATTTTTTATATGCACACACGTCAGAGTGTTGCTTGCTTTTTTTCTGTGTTCAACAGGCTTCCCACAAACAGTCTCAAACTTTACGATCTTATGTTTTCCGCACGGTCGTACTACACCACTAAGTGGACAACACCTATCAGTATAGACTAAGTATTTTTCGTCCACGCATCCACACATCAACACCTGACCAGCTGTCCAGGGAAAACAAGTGTTAATGGTTTGCTCTTTCCACGTGCACTTGGAGGTACTAACCATCCTAAAAATATGACTAGTAATGTCTGTAATTAATATTATGCAAATTATATAAGTACTGCCGTAATGTTGATGGGTATAACGTCTGCAGTAACCAACAGAACTATCTGCTCTCATACCCACTGTAACCTACATACTGCCGGAAACCAAAAGTGTTAATCGTGAAGCACCAATCTCATATTTATCAAACGTACCAACGGGTGTTAATAAATGATTAAATTTTCATTCTATTCCGAATTAACATGACTCCCCAAGAGCATGCATACACTCTAGTATTAATTACGACGTGAAATAAAACAGCAAATGAATGTCATGTTCAGGAATTTCTTTTCAGGCCTGAAGTATGTGTTGTGTCATTTCATGAAGATTGCTGGCTGCAAGCTGGTACGAAGATACATATCTCTTTCCATCGCATCGCAGACATGCTCTATGGATGGCTAATCAGAATACCTGGTAGACCAGTCAAAAGGTTTTGTACATTCCTCAAGGCGTTTCTGATGTAAACTGTAAAATGAAGTCTTGCATTCTCCTGCTGGAGTGTACAATTTTGTATCGTAGTCACGAAGGGTACGACAAAACGGTTTGCCATTATTTTCACCTACTGACAAGCATTCAGTCTCCATTAAAAATTACTATATCATAACAAGCAAAAAATGAAATAACACCTGTATTTTCATGTCTGATTTATTCCAGTGACAAGCAGTTTCGCCATTCCATTATGCCATCTACAGGCCCTTTATGGTAAAGTAGTGGCTTAGCTTATAATGCCAGACAAATCATCATGCAAAAGCGAACCAGAATCCGCACTACCATAGGTAAAACAGCTACACGCTTACAACCGATCTGAGCACTCAACATAATTATATGGCTTTACAAGAAATAACTATTCGTTAAATAGGCTTGTGGATGTATGAGCGTTGAATTTATCTGAATGGCAGTATACTGATGTAAACTAGTGTTTTCGTATTCATCCTGTTCTAGAAGATTACGTATTTTACACCGTCAGGGGACCGTAGACCTTAGTACGTGACATAAATTTCATCTTGATACGTCTGCCTATTCCAGAAAAAAGCCATTTTTAACTAATAGACAGACAGACAGATGAAAAACGAAGTTATCTTATAAGCGTTCCGATATTACCGACTGGGGTATGGAACCCTAAAAATTAACTTTATATGTCAGTCGACATATCTGTATACTTTGACACACGTAAACAACAAATAAGCACGCAGAATATAAGGTTAACACAAAATCGTTTGCTTTTCATTTTTTCTGGATCCCTTGTTTACTGATCACAATTTATTATAAACGCCTGGCTTATGATTTCTTATCTTAAAAGAGCAAAAATGTTATTAGGAATATTTTACTGAATTTGCAATATTTACAGTTTTACATAACTTTTGGCATTCATTTTATGTTCTTTTCTGTTACTTTTAAGACCGTTTTTTGTCTGCAGTACCACTTTGGGCATATTTGTACAGGCGCGAAGTACCCATTATAGAGAGGTAGCGAGTCATCAAGCTTTAATGGTGAAAAATGTTGACTGTAAACATAGTTTCATGACCTCAGAATCCTTCTGGTAACCCTTCATCCAATACTGTGTGTTCAATGCGTCAGTTACAACTACATTTACGCCTCAGATCGGATATTACGTGTATATTTTGTAGGAGTATGTCCGGTAGCTTTAAACCTTTTGATCTCGATAACGGATAATGATTTCGAAAACAGTTTCGCAGCTCCCCGAGAATATCACCTCAAGAAATTATGGTAAAAATTTCGACCATCTGCCATTAATAGAAATTACAGAAGTTACCATCCCCACAATTGGTATTTTCGTACCCAGAAATCATCGTTTTTCTTGGTTTTCTCAGAAAACGCACATGAACAAATGGCGTTTTTATAAGTTGCCTAAGATGCACCCTAGACTACACCTAAAGCAAAAGATCTAACCGATTAGGTTAATTTTCCTGGGCTGGAGGAAGTTTGTAATGTTTTAAGTTTTGACCCTGTACTGTAGGATAGCTACCGTATGCTCGTTCTTCCGATGAGTATAAGAATGGTTGCTAGGCCAAGGGCTGTCCAAAATACTTGAGCCTTTCTCTCTGTCGTCAGTAGAACCCGAGATACGACCCGCTCAAAAATCGCGGGGACCGATGTGAAGTACCAAAAATAAAATGTTTGTGGCCCCTGGAGGCCTTTAGGTTGGCAACCAGCACCTGCATCTAAGTGACAGTTTTATCCGTGTCGTAGCATAGATTGCCTTTAAGTCAAAATCCACTGAGTGAGGTGAATTATCGCCGACCCTAATTCAAACGAGTTGCTTTTAGTCACTAAGAGTATTCCGATTGTCCATGTTTCACATTGCGGCCTACGTCTTCGCAAACGATTTTTGGACAGACATTGTTAACAGTGTTAAGCACACAGGTTTCATCGACAAGATTGTGGCACCAACTTGTAAAGACGCAGAGCAACCTAGAGTGAATCAAAACATGGAACTGGAGCTATTGTGTCAATCTGTAATACGTGAAATGTGATTTAATGAAGTTAACCACGATGAATGCATTCCTGAAAAAATTAAAATTACATGCAGTTTTATCTCAGTCTCCTAGTGCGAAAAGGAAAGTGCACCTTAACGCGCACATACTGTTAATTTCAATTCAGTGCTGGAAACACTTGAATTTCCTCTGTAGAAATGGACGGTGCGATTTCGGGACTGCAGAGCACTTAGTCCCTTCGTACTCGATACCGTATGTGGCCTATGCGGATAAATTGACTCTGCATGAGTGCTTGTCCAGAACAAGCAAATCGAGGCCTTTACGCTCACAACAGCTATACATAATCCCGTCGTGAAATCATCAGCCGCCACGCAATTCATAGCTGGAGTTTTTCCAGCATATCGCATGTTCTGTCAAATTGCTGGCACGCAGGCTGGTCATAATCGACTGTTCTCGTGATGAAAAATTAGAAGATACACGTCATACACACGCCACTGTGAATAAAGACCTGTTCTTCAGGGAAGCTATGAAAAATACAAATTGTGGAAATAGATTGGTGGATGAAATACAGGCTCGCTAAACTTGAATAGTATCAAATACATTATGTAAACACAACAGGAACTTACATTAATAGGTAAGTTTTTCTCATTAGAACCTAATATTTTCTTATTTCAATAGTGATGCTGCTGCATAGTTAATATTTTATCTACTTCTTTTAATTAACATAAACTTTTCCTATCATGGGAAAAATTGAATCATCTCGCTACTTCTATCTTTATGATCATTGTTTTTGGTTAGAAATAGCTCAAGTCAAATGAAATTCTAATTCTTTCAGTATTGTACTTATATCATAATCGCTATCTCTGTCAGTAGAGTCACAAAACACTTAAAGTTTTTCCTTCTCCACTTAGTGTTTCCACACTGTCCTGGTACAATGAGAAATGTAGAAGTCAATGCCTTTTTTTAGTCAAGTTTGTATTATACAAAAAAATATCATCAAAATTAGACTTCAGAGTATTTCTGCAGCTCAGACATGAAATATTAAGCTTAAGACCATCTAGTTTACACAAGCAAATGTAAAGCTTTTAAAAGCATATATATATATATATATATATATATATATATATATATATATATATATATATATATATGTGTGTGTGTGTGTGTGTGTGTGTGTGTGTGTAGCAACATATGAATGTTCATTAATTCTTATATGTAATAAAGGAGGCAAAATTCCAATCATATATTCATACAGATAATCGATATTCCATACAGATGCAAATTTATACAATTCAAGTAAATATCTAAGCATCTTCACAAATGTAGGTTTATGTAATTAAATGCATAATTAACAGAGTGATGTCAAATGAAGCCACAAGTATAGGAGCACAGGCCCACCTGGATAGCCGTGCTGACTAACGCACTGCTTTCCGTATTGGGAAGGAGCACCTGGTCCCCGGCACGAATCTGCCTGGTGGTCTTGTGTTGCAGTCCAGATATGGTGGATGGTTTGCAGGCGGTTTTCCATCTGCCTCAGCAAATGTGGACTGGCTCCCCTCATTCCATCTCATCTACACTATGTCAGCGATTGCTGCCCAAACAAGTTCTCCACGTACGCGTACACCACCATTACTCTACCACGTAAACATTTGGGGTTACACTGGTCTGGTGACAGACGTTCCCTGGCACGGTCCACCGCGGGCCAAACTGCACAATAACCCTGAAAGAGTGGTTCAGAAGGGTGAAGTGGTCTGCAGTAATCGTCATGGAGTTGTGGACCACTGCGGCTGTGGCGGGGACGGAGCTTCTCCGTCGTTACTACGCCCCCAGTTAACATACAATTCAGTACATACAATAGGTTCACATAGCAAATTCCTACTGACAGATGTTGTTCTAACGAACCTAGCACGTTGGCTTGAGTAAGTTATCAAAAGAATGTTAGTAATAGCAAAATTGCTACTGACTTCTATTAATGTAATAAATTGGATGATGACCAGCATAGCTATAAGTGATATTTTATACACGCAAATGTAAGGAATAAGCAAGCACTAAAGAACTCAGTTAATTATATGTGAATATATTGATAAGCATGGTGACAAGTGGTTTGTAGAGACAAATGTAAGCATGTGAACAGTAGACATTGAAAATTATTTACTAGACATTTAGATAGATGGGTGTAGATGATTTACAATCAGTTTTCTTGCGTCTAAAGTAATGGACAACAGCAATAATTTTCACCCATGACAAAAGCAGTATGCAGGCAGTTCACATTCAATAGTAATACAAATTTAGGTTGTTAGCATATGTGCAAATAGGTATATGTATGATGAGATTGTCCGCAGCTTGTGGTCTTGTGGTAGCCTTCTCCCTTCCTGCACATGGGCTCTTGGGTTCGATTCCCGGTGGGGTCAGGGATTTTCCCTGTCTCAAGATGACTGGGTGGTGTTGTGTCATCTTCATCATCATCATTCATCCCCATTAAGGTTGGAGGAAGGCAATGGCAAACCACCTCCGCTAGGACCTTGCTTATTCAGAGGTGTGGGTCTCCCGCATCATCCCCTATGCTCCTTGGAGTATGGGATCTCATCATCATCATCATGAAATTGTACACATAGGTGAACCGTATATTCCAAGTTTTGTATGAGTATGTGCTTTCTTGTGTGTGCATGGAGAGGGTATAAAGAATAGGAAAAGAGAGGATTTTGACATCAGAAACTGTGTTTATATTGAAGAAAATGTCACATGGCTAAGACCTGCATTTGCCACATTCATAATGCATAAAGAGTTTGCATCCTGCTGAGAGTATTAATGATCAAATGTGAGATAAGAAAATTCGAAATTGGTATAAAAAATTTCCAGTAAACAAATTCGAATGTAAAAGGTATCAGCTTAGTCACAATGCCTGTATGATTTCAATTATGTTACATTTCTAAGTCCATATAGTTTCTTGGATTTTAGGTAAATGAGCCTGTAAGCATTAGAGTGTGACTTTTTATAAATTTCAATAGGTCCTACGCAAATACAAAAAAAAAATTCTTAATTTTACTGTTTACTGCTTTGGATTTAATATAACTTTTTGCTAGAACTAAATTTCTAGTTTTAAATTATATGGGTTTTATTTACCTATCATGTTCCAGCTTTCTCTTATTCGGACGCTGATTCAGAGTTTCTCTTGCAATGTCCTCTCTCTCTCTCTCTCTCTCTCTCTCAGAGGCAGATATACTTTTGCAAGCTGGAAATTCAATCAGTTCACTAAAGAGATAATTGGATTTCTTGTTACAGAAAATTTCATATTGTGAGAATCCAGGTATTCAAGCTAATCAGTACATCTTTGAAACCACTGACATGTTATAATTAAGTTGAATGATTATTACTGCAATAGTTTCTACATAAAGAATTTACTTTTTGGATGTATCATTCAGTCCGGTTACAACTGCGTGAGTAAGTGGAAATAAGAATGTTTTATGTTGCAGTCTTCAGTAAATTGTTTACATACTTTTGAAGTGAAATGTCTTCCATTGCCAGATACGATTGCTTTAGATATGCCTACTGTTTAAAAATAGTCGTTTGTGATTTTATAAATGCTTTTCTTGCTGGTTGCATTCTTCAAGGGATGAAGTTTTACGTATCTAGAGAATAAATCTACAATGACAAATATATATTTAAAAACATATTAATCTCTTGGCAATTTTCAAACTAAGTCAGTGCATGCTAAATCCATTGCAGAATTCCTCTACTCATTTTCTTGCTAACCTTTACCCTTTTACATCTCTGGCAGTGTTGTGAAAATATATGTTTTCCTGAACTTTTTGAATGTGTTTCAAGGAACTACGATTTCCAAAACTTCCATGAGTATATCTTGTAAGTGTGTCAGTATACTGGTCTGACCAACAAACGTTCCACCTAGCATTGCCAGGATTATGTCTAAAATAAATACCTGTATAAATTTGATAGTAAAATTGTTCTTTCTCACATGCCTTGTTTCATAAAAAGCTTTTTACAAGTTTCTAATGGTTATCATGTTTTTGATTACTTCTGAGATGATTACAATTTCTCCTAATTTCTTTTTCGTCCCTTACTCTTTTCAGGTACATAATTTTAAAATTTTCCCCAGATTTTCATTTTAATCTCCAACATCACTCCCCACTGGTACCCTAGGTAAAGCAACTACAATTACATTTTCCTTTCCTTTAATATACTGATCTATATAGTCAAATTATTGTAAGCAAACTGAAAATCCAGTATTTCTTCCATGGTACAGCTTACACTCTTGATTATGTGTTAAGACTTCCTGATCTGAGTAAATATCGATTTTGTGACCAAGCAAACAATTCCTAAATTTATTAAATGCCCAAACTATTGCTAACAGTTCCTTTTATGTGATCATATAATTCTTTTCACGCTTTTGCAGTGTTCTATTAGTGAGCGCCATTGACTGATTTTCTATTACCCCACTGACCTCTTTTTCTTGAAATAGATGCAAACTTTATCTTTTATTGTTACTGTCTGTCACTAAGCGAAGAGGCGAAGTTAAATCTGGTCTTTGAGGGATCTTACGGTCACATAACTATTTCTTGATTGCATCAAAAGCCAGCTGACATTCTTTGTTCCTCTCACCACACAGTACTTTTCTTTTAAAGATTACTCAAACATGGTGCATTTAATTTTTATGCACTTTCTATAGAATCCTACTAATCCATAAAATGACTGTAATTCCTTCTTATTTGAAAGTTTTGGAAATTCTGCAGGGGTTTCGATTTTTGTCCTTGATCAGGCACAATTCCCTCTTTGTAATGCTGTGGCTGAGGAAGTCTATATTCTTCCAGTTTTAATGTCATTCCCCTTAGTCTTGTCTTTTCCCAATTTCCCTCAGAGTGTCCATATGTTCCTCCCAAGTTCTACTCGACAATAAAATATCTTCTACATTGCTGTCAATTTTTCCAATAGTTCCCTTCCTGAAACAAAATCTAATCCCCTGATAAACTCTGTTATATAAATGGTAAGGCACAATAGTGAAAGCTTTCTGCATTACAGAAAAATTACAAAATTTTCGGGACTCATATTGTAATTCAGTTTCGTAGAAAGTCAAGACTAGTCATGAACTTTACATTTGCAAACATTTATTTTGCATTTCATCACCATTCTCTGGATGGTCTGTTTCTCTTTCAAGGTAGAGGGACGTTCAATGAGTTATACCCCCATTATTTTCTCAGAACACATTTATTGTCGAGAGTCTTGTCTGTGTCCTATTTTTCTACGTAGTCTCCCTCACATTCTATGGTTGTACACCAACATTGTGGAAAGCATGTATTTCCTGCTGGTGAAAGCTCTTGTCATGCAGGTGTAGCCATGTTTTAACTGCATGACTGACACTCTTATCATCTTCAAAGTGAGTTCCCCATAGGGAATCTTTAAGCGGACCAAAGAGATGGAAGTCCAGCGGCGCCAGGTCTGGATTGTAGGGTGGATGAGCCAATGATGTCCAACATAATTTGCCGATGTGTTCCCGGGTTCTCTGACCTCTTTGAATATCCGAGAAGCTCAGTCATTGCAGACGCACTTCCAGTGCTGATCGACAATTGTAGAGCTAATTGTCGAGCTGTGATACGCCGGTCGGCACAAATACTCGCAGCTGCACGATTCAGCAATGTCTGGAGCAGTGGCTGTGACAGGACGTCCCAAGCGTCACTGATAATGGAGCTCTGTTTTCGCATTTCCTGAGGCTGTAACTTTCTTTACACATCTCCCAACTGTACTCCTTTCAACTGCAGCATCGTCATACATTGCACACAAACGTTTATGGATGTTTACCACAGTTTCTTGTTCTGCGCACAAGAATTCAATAACAGCACGCTACTTTTAATGTGAGTCTACGTAGGCGCCATTTTATCGCTGCTCTACGGCTCTGCCATCTGCCAGAACGGTTCGCAATTTCACCGGTGCACAGACCAAACATCAGATTTGAAACACCAACTAGGAAGTTTGTCTATGCATATTAATGGCTTTTTTAAAAAAATGTGGGGCATTACTTATTGAACGACCCTCATACCCGCTTTGATGTCTACAGTCTAAAACAAGCCTTATTCCTCCGTCACGGTTATATACCACCTATAATGGGTTTTTGTACTGACTCCTACTTCTCTCTATTATTCTCCATTTTTGCAATTTTTTGCAACTCTCTATTTTCATTCTTTTACATAATTGTATGATTTATGGCTTGGCAAAAATTGGATCATGAGCTTGTAATTTAAGTTTACACTGATAACCTTTTACTCTTCCTGACTTAACATCAAAAATATCACTGAACTTCTGTATGTCCACAAAGTTTTCTAGATCCTCTCTGTTTCCTGTACTTAAAGTTTCTGCTTCAGTTAACTTTTTAGCTACTATTTCACTATAAGAAATATTTTGTTTCATTGTTACAAAGTTCTTCATCTTCCTCAAAATAACCTCTATCTCCGAACGCTGCTGCCCCCATTATCTGATTACTTTGGCTACTGTATAACAATACTATACTTGTTTTTCCAGAATCCCCACTTTTTCATTCAGTAAAAGCTGTTTTCATATCCCTCTAAATAAAATTTACCTTTGCTGTAACTATGCAGTCCATATCAAGTATCAGACTTTCATTCAATTCCTCCATTACTAAGCATCCTTGAGTACAGCTATCATCACTATTTTTAAAACGGTTTTAAAAATTCAAAACTTGTCTAGCAATTAACTTACTACTCTGCCTGGCGTCTCCTTAGATTCTAGCATCTGTTACAGGAAATTCAAAAAATATTTTCACCATTCTCTTAACCTTTTAGACATTCCAGTAACGGGATTACCAGTCTCCAAAGACAGTTACCCCTCAAATTATTAATCTCAACAGATTCATGGGGTATTTCCAAAATTCATCACACATTTTTTATTATTTTCATTTTCAAATAACTTATCTTCCTCAGATTCTCTAACACTCATTCCTTTCTCTTACTCTGAAACTACATTACTCTCTGTAGACTGCAAACTTTCCAAAACTACATTGTGACTGATTAGCACCTCATTTGAATCTAATTTTATATCATTACCAGAGTGCATATTTTGAAAAATTTCTCTTAAAGTTTCATACATTTTATTACTATAGCCAACATTATCATAGTTTCGATATTTCATACTAATTACATCATTCCTCTTACTTCCATCAGAACAAGGGGACACGACCTCACTGTCATCAACTGGCAAATGTAAATTATCATGTATTTCCCTATTTAACATAGAATCATCATCTAAACCTACAATAACACCACTAATTTCATTCTATATTGAACCACCATCTTTTATCTCCACATGGATCATTCCACCTAACTCATGACATGGCAAAGTACTGACAATATCATCACCATCAAAAAAACTCTCTATCAGCTTTATCACAGGAAAAACCTCTGTTCCTGTGACATTCATGTTCACTCTGTCTCTCCCTGTGACTGTCAATTTTCCTCTAAGCCGTATGCAATTTATCTGTATATCTTAAAAATTCTTCTACTGACTCATCTGGTCTGTAGACCAATCACCATTGAATTTCATGCATCAGTCGCCTTTTAAGGGCTTCAATTGGGATCATTTTGTATAACGGTTTTTCAAGGTGCACTAATCGCAATATGTTATCTACAAAAGGTTTTCATTTTGCCAGTACCATATTTAAAACAAGGTCCATTTAAAAACTCTGGCTTAGTTCTAGTTTGCTTAGTTTCTGCCCAAAATCTGTTCATGAAACGTCTTTGAAATTCTACAAAACTAGAATCTGGATTAATAATCCGGTTTGCATATGATAAGGCCTCTCAGTTTAAAAATTCTTTTACAATGTTATTTTAATTTATCTGACATGATAGGGAAAAACTGCCTCACATTTACAAATGAAATCTACAGGATGGATTTTATTATTGCCAGAAAATTTTTTATATTAATATTACTCCAAGTATTACTGATATTACTGTAAAAATTTCTATCTACAGGACTCTCTTCAAGCTCACCTACTTTTGACTTCACATTTTAAATATTGGTAACACATTCATTAACATTACTTTTATTTCAAAAGACTGTCATTAAAATTTATACTTATTTTACCTAATTTCTTACTTATAATTTGAATTTCATTTTTGACAAGTCAATGTAGTGTTTTAAAAACTTTATCATACTTTCAGTTTCATAAACTAGCGTTGTTTCTAAACTTTTTGCTGTAACCTCCACTCCATCACTGATGTTCATTCCCAAAAACTTCTTTTAAACTAATCATACTATTCTCAGTCTTGTCCGATCTTGTCTATTGTTTGCTTTACTTTGATTTTAGTTTTAGTTAAGTCTCTTTTCACTAGCTGTGAAGTTTCTCTTTGCTTCTTAACACCAAGTCTTATGTCTATGAGGTATTTGTTATTAAACTCAGTAATCTGTAAAACGAACTATTGCTGCTACAACCGTTCATGCCTTCTCTCTCATCATGGCCAGGTAAAGGTGTACCAAGAGTACTCACTTTCTGATATATTCCTTCCTACTCGGAATCTACACTACTGTGGCACTCATCATTATGCTGGTCAACTTCCTCCTCCTCCTCCACTTCCTTTCATTAATGTTTTCACATTTATGTCAGTTATATTGCCATATATTTAACTAATTAAAAATATCACTCAAGATAAAATGAAAAATAAAACTGCAATCCCAAACAAAGCGGGCTTCATACGATCTACACTCACTAGCACTTTGAAGAACGGCAGAGACAATTGTTGAAATACCTTGTTTCAGATGATGTTGTTGTTGCTGACACAGTTATATGATGTTGTAGTCTGCTGTACTCACAGTTGAATTTTGGGTGGCATTTTAGTCCAAACAGTTGTTCATCTTTGTTTATTCTTTCCTTTATCCAAATTTTGTTTCAAATCTTGACTGTGCAAAATGTGTCCTCGAAATTCAAAACTGTGTTATCACTCTGGTCGGAAATTTGTATTGATCACAACTTCTTCATCAGATGAGAAGTTTCTCTATAAAATGGTTCTTTGGCTGGGATCAAGTGCTTAACCTGTGTTATCTGTTTTGAAGAACTGATCTTGCTGATGTTTCTGCTAAAAGAATAATAAACAGAAGTCCTGGTCTTACAAACACTGACCAAGTTAATTCATGGAACATGTATTTTCGAGTGTCTATCTTGTTAATTTCAAGGTACAACTTAGAAAGTTGTCACAGTGTACGCATTTTAGAATCGATTACATGCTTACTAAACTGACTCACAAATGTTGCACACCAATATTCTAAGCAAAATGGGTGTACAACTGTGTTTCGACATAGGCCTTATACACATTTTGCCACAATGATGTGAATGTTAAAAACGGAAAATCGAAGAATTACAATGAATTTTGACAGATGACAGAACATTAAATAACGCTGAATAAATCATAAAATAAAGTGACATTACATAAAATATGACTTTAGTTACAGGGCAGTATCAGTCACAATGAAAACAGTCAGATATATAAATATAACAATACATATTACACTTCAGTGCATTATTTGTAAAACATAGAATGTAAATTCTTCCTATCATGTTTCTTAACTTTAGTAAAAATGTGCTTCATTTCAGTAAATCAGTCATTTGGAATGTGAGTCAGGCAGGCACGATAATGCCTGTAATTGCGAAGTTCAATTGGATTCTGTTCTTTGCTTTTCATTTTAAACTATGTATCATCAATAATTATTACAGATGAATTCTACCAATTTTAATTACTTTGAAATCACTTCTGTTTTAAATGTGTTATGAACAATGATGGTTGTAGAATTTTACCAATATTAGGAGAGTAGAATTGTTTTAAGCATTCCTACCAATTACAGCGTCTACTTGAGGTGTAAGGGGTATGTTGTGTAGGTTTTGTTTATGATCACATGTCACAAATTATAGTATTACTGATGTTTCACATATTTGGCTACTGTTAGGATTGTTGTTGACATGCTGTTACCTTTTCAATTAATCAGTTTGAGTGAGAAACAGTTAGTAATAAACTTTTAAAAGAAGTGGTATTGCCCTAGTTGTTACATTTCAAAGTGAATTAACGAGTTGTATTACGTAAAAGAGGTAACATTTTAGAAAGTTACGTGATCTGGACTCGCCAGCAATCGCTGAAAATGGCATAAACTATTGCAGCAAATGAGAATAATCAGATGGTTAGCGGCGAGTCAGTTGATGTAAAGACAACTGCTGATCCAGTTGCGGTGAATTACGTTACCTCACCAGATGAAAATGACACGTATTCAGAATCGAGTATCATGACCACTAGTGCTATCACTGAAGTCAAAACTGTGAATATTAATCCAGCAGTTGATCCAGATGCAATAATTTCTAGCCCGATTCTCATAGTAGACAATGTTACATCCACTGTCACAATTGAATCCGTTAGTACAGCGCGAGATCCTGTTGCTTTTATTTTGCAAAAGTTACAAAGCATGAATCAAAAACAAGAAACCACGAATAGAAACCGTCTTCTATGAAAAATGAGCAAGATACTATGTCTAATGATTTTTCTGCTCTGAAAGAACAAGTGGAGCAAGCTAGTGAGCAATTTAAGAGTCAAACAGAACAGTAAAAAGTAGAAGAGGCTAACCATGCAACAGAAACGTTAAGATCCGACTAGGATACACATAAATATTGAAATATCAGGTCTGCAGGAAGCTATTAAGGACCTTCCTAAGAAAATAAAAGATTTGTCCGACAGTTTTTATACTTTTCAACTAGAGCAAAATAGTCTAAAGCTCACAGCGAAACGACCCTACTGAGCCTGAAAGCAAAATGAAGGAATTTTTAAGATAAAACGATAATAAAATTACCGAAAAATTCGAAGTAGAGGTAAAGAAAGCGATAGATCAGACTGTCACTGAGGGATTTCCTGAACAGGGCACCACAGTGCAAGCTGTCAAAACCCAACTGGGGAGAAAACGTTGGCTCAAGATCTGCCGAACGGGCAACAAAGTGTTCAGGTTAAATTAACAGATCCACCTGATCAAGCGGAAAAGCAATTAAACACTGTATAAGGGCAAACTGGTGATAACACATCACATACGACTCAAGTATTGTCCCATGGCTTAGCGCGATCAAACTGACACGAATGTAATAATTATTACTCACGCGGTCGTGAACTAGAAGTTGTGAGTTTGTTATTCCCGCAGCGGTCAGTGATTGTACATACACTATGTGATCAAAAGTATCAGGACACCGCCAAAAATATACGCTTTTCATGTTAGATCCATTGTGCTGCCACCTACTGTCAGATACTCCATATCAACAACCTCAGTAGCCATTAGACATCGTGACAGAGCAGAATGGGGCACTCCGCGGAATTCACGGCTTCGAACGTGGTCAGGTGATTGGTTGTCACTTGTGTCATACGTCTGTACGCGAGATTTTCACACTCCTAAACATCCCTAGGACCACTGTCTCAGATGTGACAGTGAAGTGGAAACGTGAAGCGACACGTAAAGCACAAAAGCGTACAGGCCGACCTCGTCTGACAGAGACGGCCGACAGCTTCAGAGGGTCATAATGTGTAATAGGCAGACATCTATCCAGACCGCTACGGTCGCAGGTTCGAATCCTGCCTCGGGCATGGATGTGTGTGGTGTCGTTAGGTTGGTTGTTAGGTTGGTTGTTGTTCGGCGGGACTGATGACCTCAGCAGTTAAGTCCCATAGTGCTCAGGGCCGAGCCATGTTCGAGCGTCTGCTCATAAGCCACACATCACGCCGGTAAATGCCAAACGACGACTCGCTTGGTGTAAGGAGCGTAAACACTGGACGACTGAACAGTGGAAAAACGTTGTGTGGAGTCACGAATCACGGTACTCAATGTGGCGATACGATGGCAGGGTGTGGGTATGGAGAATGCCCGGCGAACTTCATCTGTAGTGGCAATAGTAAAATTCGGAGCCTGTGGTGTTATGGTGTGGTCGTGTTTTTCATCGAGGGGGCTTGCAGCTCTTGTTGTTCAGCGTGGCATTATTGCAGCACAGGCCTACATTCATGCTTTAAGCACGTTCTTGCTTCCGAATGTTGAAGATCAATTTGAGGAAGGCGATTGCATCTTTCAGCACGATCGAGCACCTGTTCATAATGCATAGCCTGTGGCGGAGTGGTTACATGACAATAACATCCCTGTAATGGACTGGCCTGCACAGAGTCCTGACATGCCTGCGAGAGTGGATGCTGTCATCAAGGCTAAGGGTGGGCCAACACTATATTGAATTCCAGCATTACCGATGGAGGGCGCCAAAAACTTGTAAGTCATTTTCAGCCAGGTGTCCGGATACTTTTGATCACATAGTGTATCTCAGTCTCAAATCGAAATAGTTAACAATATTTGTTCTTTTGCCCATATAATTCGGGCCGGCCGAAGTGGCCGTGCGGTTAAAGGCGCTGCAGTCTGGAACCGCAAGACCGCTACGGTCGCAGGTTCGAATCCTGCCTCGGGCATGGATGTTTGTCATGTCCTTAGGTTAGTTAGGTTTAACTAGTTCTAAGTTCTAGGGGACTAATGACCTCAGCAGTTGAGTCCCATAGTGCTCAGAGCCATTTTTGAACCCATATAATTCTTCCTCTCGGTCTGAAAGGAAGAGTTATAGACAAAACATGCATAGTTATAGATTGACCGATAATGTATAATCATTTTATAGTCAAAAGTAACAGAATACTTTCGTGCACTCCATTGTCAGCTATGTGTCCGACTTGTCTGTGGATACTTGCAGCAACAATGAATCGGCAATATGCTCTTGATAATTTTCGCTGTCACTTAAACAAATGAAGAGAGCAGACCAGTTGCACTAAGTCTAATACACTCTGCTAACAGCCTGAGCACCAACTGGTATGGCTGGAGCCAGTTGTTGAAGAATACTAGGTATGAAAGTATGGATATAGTTAATTATAACACTTTTCGTTTGTTCATCGTTGTGATCCGCTGAGTTTGTAAGGATTTCTGTGTATTGATGGGGATTGATTAGCCTGCCATCGCACGCGCCACGTTTCTTGTTGCTTATCGACGTGCACGCTGAGTGATTTTGTGCGGTATGTGCTGCCATCCTTGTTGTTGTGGTGGTGGGGGTGGTGGGGGTGGTGGGAGCAGGGCGTGCTGCATCTGCACTGGCAGTGTAAACAGGGGCTGTCGAATGCTAGTGGAGGCCCCATTGCCGCCATGTTTGTGTAATGTCTGTTTTCGAGTGGTGCACGAGTTTCTTGAAAGCTAATGCGATGCTACTCTTTGTTTAATTTCTTTTTGTGTCAAGTACTCACGTATGTTTTATGCGTGAAGTTGTGAGCTCCTTGGCAGTGAATACATACAGTGTAGCGAAACAAGCGCTGAACCGTTTCAGAGATACAGAGACTAGCGAGTGTGCCAGGACTTACTCCAGTTCACTGCTACTAGAGCCATGACGTCATAACGCGCCTGTGCGTAACATACCAGTATTGGACTGAAGGATGAAATTAAAAATTAAAGTAGCTTTTCCAAAGTTTGTCAACACATGCTTCAGTATATTAATGTTTGAATTGTTAAGTCACAGAGTGATCAGATGAATATGTTTCCCTAAAGTAAAAAATAAGTGGCGCTAAATGATAAAGCTAGAAAGCCAAAAACTGTTCAGAATCTGCATGTATGTCAAAATCAACTGTTACAAGTCTCAACTTGACCGGAACAATGTTTTAGTCAGAATTCGGTGTTTTCACGAAAAATTGAAGGCGCTGAATATTAGATTCAGAAATATGAAAATCCGTATGAAGCTTCAAAAAAAAATGGTTCAAATGGCTCTGAGCACTATGGGACTCAACTGCCGTGGTCATAAGTCCCCTAGAACTTAGAACTACTTAAACCTAACTAACCTAAGGACATCACACACATCCATGCCCGAGGCAGGATTCGAACCTGCGACGTAGCGGTCGTGCGGTTCCAGACTGTAGCGCCGAAACCGCTCGGCCACTCCGGCCGGCCGTATGAAGCTTCAGTCTGATATAAAAACGTTAACTAGGTGGCCCCATTAAACTACTTATAACAGTTTTCAAGTAATTCACTAAAAACTAAATCTGAAACAAAATATTTTTACTTGTAATAGATTAAGTATCATTTATATTAATGATAGAAAGTTCTGATTACAACACTTGATTAATTACATTAAATAATAAAGCCGTAACAAGTTTCAAGACCGTAATGTAAATAATAACCAATACAAGGTCTCTTAAAGGTGGAATCCAGAGGTCATGTTCTGCTGTCGGTTCTGTTCTAAGAATTCTAGCCGGCAAAGTTTAAATGCAGTGGGGCTAAAACTTTTTCTGTGATTACGGCCAACTTAGCCCCATTCATACAAAAATTACGTAGATCATAAATTGATTCATGACCGAGTTAATAAATAACACGTGTCCGAGAAAGCGGCGATTTGGATGCTGTTACCCGGGCGTACAGCAGATGACGGCAGATGTTCCCAACGGCCATCCTCTGCGCCCACGAATAAAGACGGCCGGAGAGGCAGCGACACACAGTTGGCACCCAGCTAGCAATCGGTCCGCGTCAGTCGAACTACGGCTTACGCGCTGCCTCGGATGACGTCACAGCCAGTCTGCTACAAAACGCATGTGTTCGGTACAGATAGGAAGCGAACTCGCGAGTACTGTACACCGTCCTGGATCGCTTAGATTTAGCGCACGTACACAGTACCGCCCGTAATGTTAACAAAATAGCGTTGCAAGTGGCGAGATTATTTCCCACTTTTGTGGCGAGCAATTAAATTTGATTATTAAAAGACAGGTAGAAAGACCATTTAAAGAGAACTTACCTTAGAGGTCGCCTCTGAACTCATAGCTATGTTTATAATAGAGACATTATTATTATTATTATTATCATTATCTGGAATATTACTATATTGTGTGTGTAAAAAAAATGGCTTTGAGCACTATGGGACTTAACATCTGTGGTCATCAGTCCCCTAGAACTTAGAACTACTTAAACCTAACTAACCTAAGGACATCACACACATCCATGCCCGAGGCAGGATTCGAACCTGCGACCGTAGCAGTCGCGCGGTTCCGGACTGAGCGCCTAGAACCGCTAGACCACCGCGGCCGGCTGTGTGTAAAATTTTATCAGATATATCAATCAGTTAGAACGCAAAACTTTCACTTACAATAATAGTTCCTGATCCCGTTGAATAAATAGAGATTAAAAATATTTCTTTCAGCGAGTACAAGAAGAAAGACTTGCAGACTGTAAATTAAGGTCAGTGTATTCTCCGTCGCTTTCTGGCTGACTGCAGAAATAATTTTCAGGCTCTTGTAAAAAAGACGGCGAACAAAATAAAATTAAATCAGTTTTATCATCCACCCGCCTCCCCACAACAGGAAGTGTTTCACTTGCTTATTTGGACATTATTTAATGCTGTGTGTACCAGTGCAGTGATACCATCTGGTTTAGCTGTTACATTGCTTGCTACTATGTTAGTTATTTTGTGCAGTACGTTCTAAGCTGTGACAATGTTTAGCACAATTAATAAGAACGGGAATTTTAAAACGCAACAGTGGTACGTTCGCGTCGTACCGGTCGAAGCAAAGCTGGTGAAGTCAGGTGATAAAAGAAATTCATATACCATGAAGGAAGGCTGCTTGAAATTATTGTCAGTGAAGCGAGTTAGAAAGAATCGGTTCCTGGAGGTACGTTGGATGGTGGAGCTAAAACTTTACGGGAAAACAAAGGGATGGCCACGAAATCCGTTTCAGCAAATAATAAGTTTTTCCCGAAAACATTCAGTGATTAATACGAAACAGTATTGTACAAATACATTAAAAATTTAGATAACCACTTTTGTCTTTGAGTAAAAATGAGTTGTTGAATCTATTGTACACATTTGCAGAGCAAACGAAAACAAAGAATATGTTGAATAAGACAAAAAGTGGATAAATACTTTTATTGTGATTTTATGAAAAGGCATTAAGACTGGAACCTGTGGACAGCTGAATCCATGAGTTTGCAGCGAACGGAAGGTTTGAGCAAGGGACATGTTGACAAAGGCTACTCGTTTTCTGTGACAAACTAGGTGAGCTTAAGGACAAGCTCAGTATTACAGCCGTTTACGGTCAAATTAAACCCTTTTGGCTACAAAAATTACTTTTCTGCGTACTACAGTTTCATGTCCTATGCAATCCTCGAAAAATTTAAAAGACCAAGATGCAAAGGGAGGATAAAAATACTAAAAAATAATCGAACAGACATTTGTTTCCAATTTTATTAAGTAACGTGTCATAGTATTGTTTACCGTAAGCAATGTTGCAATTCAACCTCCAGAAAATACTATAATTGCGCAAAAGCTTTTATGACTGATGCAGCCATTCCGAATTCTAGTCTGTGACTGACTGCTTAATGTTTATTCGTATTGCACGTACCTTCTGAACCGTCGAGACACGTGACTCGAAGAATACAAGATGTGAAATTCGGGACTCGCATGTCACAGAGAAGACAGATGACCAGGTTCATGAATAAACTTATGCGACCTAACAAGAGACGAGCATAGATGGAAATCCAATCAAGGGAATCCACAGAAAACTGTTGAGGGTGATAGAAAACTACTGAGGGTGCGCAGGAGTCTCAGATTGTCAGTTCTTAATGTAACTGATTCAGTGTTCTACGAATAAATTTCACAGATCGTCATTTTTTACATTTTCCGTCGTTCCGTAATTCCTTCCGAATCTACTGCGACTTTGTAACTAAAGGAAAGGAAGTTTGTTTTTTGCCATAAAGTTTTCATTTCTTTTATTTGTGAAGCATCTTCAGTAGCAGCCTACATGTTTGTTTTATGTGTGTAACAAATGCGTTACATATAGTTACAAATATGTTACAATATTACGTTTTCTCTTCTTATTCTCTTCTTTTTCCGGAAAGAAACAGGTTTTGCAGCGCAAGTTTCGTGAGCTTAAATTATTATTTTGTGTTACCTACGATTCCTGATTTTGTTAACCCATGTGAGTCATCTTGGAGATGTATTTACTCGGTCTGCATAATCCAGATCCTGATTTTCGGCCGTTTTTTGACCACATTTATTTCAACATTTGACTTCCACTTCTCACTGAGTGTGTGTGTGTGTGTTTACAGTGTATAGTGTTGACAAATATCGTTCCGTGTTTATTGTTCGTCTTTTGTTTCTGTCGATACACACACACACACACACACACACACACACACACACACATACGCACACACACACACACATTGTCTTTCTCTCTCAAGAAAAAAATCCAGTCCACTGACACAAAAAGTATACATTCAGTTCCAAGTGCGGAAATTATAGTACCTTAAGATTAAATCAAATATATTCAACGAGTTATTAACAAGAAATTTTTTGTTGATATATCATCAGTATTAAATTCTAAATAAAAATTAAAAATATTAAACACAAAGGAAGTTCGAACGATTGAGAAAATCTTGTTGGACAGCAAGAAAAATAGCTAGAAAAAATCCCAAATTAATACTTCTCCAAAACTGTAACATCCCATCGGGTTTGGCTGGGATTTCCTCCAGATTTTCGCAGTTTAGGTGGTATTTCCTGGTGGTCTCCCACCAGGGCGGTATATCGTTGTGAATGGAGTGCTGACTGCGCAATGTATGGAGGACATAATTCGAATCGGAAGTGGTTTACTGTGATGCTGTAGATCTTTTTCTAGAACCCATACTTGCACCTACCGTTCAGGTTACCGTGCATGAGAACTGGAATGGTTCTTTCAACATTCTCGGTGGCCAGGTGTTGTCCACCTCCTACATCTTCGTGTCGACTAACCTATGGTCACTCCGGTCTTCCAAGGCCACAACAGTCACCTTCACATGACTGCAAAATACGCTCCTAATATGACAAATATCAACAAATCCTATCACACCTCGCCTTTCCCGCCAATCAATCTATCCTAAGCTAGCAGGAAGTATCTAGGACTATCTGGCACAACGCGAGAAACTTAGCAGTTAATATCTCCACAATTCTGTAGCTCTGCGGGATCTAATAGTCAATGAATGACGACAGCTGGTGTGGCATACCTGAGAAAACTTGTGGACTCTCTTCTTTCGACTAATGGAGCTCATTATAAACGATAGAACCGGTTCAAAACATGGTTCAGATGGCTCTGAGCACTATAGGACTTAACTTCTGAAGGTCATCAGTCCCCTAGAACTTAGAACTACTTAAACCTAACTAACCTAAGGAAGTCTCACACATCCATGCCCGAGGCAGGATTCGAACCTGCGACCGTAGCGGTTGCGCGGTTCCAGACTGTAGCGCCTAGAACCGCTAGAACCGGTGTTAAAGCGTAATGTCTCTTTTGTCCATTGCATCAAAGTGGTAAATCCATAAATATTCTTAAAAAAAACGGATATACGTATAACTAAGGGGCAGTCAAATGGAAACTGAACGCCGGCCACAACGGGGCCATGGAAAGGTCCCTTTTAAAAATAATCACCACACACATGAGGATATGTATCACAGTCGGAGACGAAACTATCAATTCCTGTTTTGTAGAAAGCGGTCTGCAGCCTACAGATCCGCTCTCTTGCACTTCTTCGTCCGTCTGCAACCGACGTCCACGCATATCTTTCTGCAGGTCGCCAAAGATGAGAAAATCACACGGTAAAGGATGCAGACTGTACGAAGGATGTAGCGTTTCCCAACCAAAACACTGAAGCGTAGCTTTCGTCCGATTGGCAGTTTGGGGGTGATGTTATCATGCAACGAGATGATTACGTCCGGCAGCATACCTGGGCGTTTTGACTTTATGGCGCGTCGCACGTTTTGCAAAGTGTCTTCATAATGCTGTGTACTGAAAGTGGCTCCACGCTCGAGTAACTCGACGAGCAGAAGGCCATTGCAGTCGAAGAAAAAGTTCATTATGACCTTCACTTGTCTGAACAACTTCGGATTTTTTCGGCAGGGGAGATGTTTCCATTGCTGACGTTACCATTTGCCCTCGGGCTGTCGGAATTCTGTCGGATGGAATCATCCTCTTGCACAATAATGGCCATCCCATTCCTCCAATCGGACGAAGGCTACGCTTCAGCGGTTTGGCTGGGAAACACTGCAACATCCTCCGTAATATTTCAACGGTTTGGTTGGAAAACGCTCCCACATCCGCCTTACCGCTCTGAACCTTCAACATATCATTTTCACATATTTCGCGACCTGAAGATAGACACTCGTGGACATCGCTTTCAGTGGGACTTGAAAGTGCGGTTGCGGATCCGTCAGCGGTCGACCGCGTTCTAAGAGGACCTGATCGTCTCTGATCCCAGTAGGACAAATGTCTTAATGCGTGTGATAATTACTTTTGAAGAGAGCCATTCAGTCCATGGCCCCGTTGTGGCGGGCGTTCGGTTTTTATATGAGTGCAAGTCCTATGTATGTTGGTATATATGTATGTTCCACATCTCTTCCTAAATCACTGAACCCATTTCAATTAAACTTGTTACACATATCACTCACTGTCTGGAAACCATCGCTGTTAGGGTAAGAACAAGCAACCGTCTACCGATCAAAGGCGGTGGCGGGGGATCAAAAAATAATACAGCTAACAACGCGCGAATAGCCCTACTTTAACAATCCGGTGTTTCAGAAGGAGAGAATTTAGTGACTTGGGCTAAAGCTTATATACAATTTAAATTCCTTACGAACCTTGGCAGGGGCACAATACAGGGAGAGAAAAGCTATTTAAAATTTGTACAGAAACCAGATGGCAGTTATAGGCGTCGAGGGGCATGAAAGGGAAGCAGTGGTTGGGGAGGGAGTGAGACAGGGTTGTAGCCTATCCTCGGTGTTATTCAATCTGTATATTGAGCAAGCAGTAAAGGAAACAAAAGAAAAATTCGGAGTAGGAATTGAAATACATGGAGAAGAAATAAAAACATTGAGGTTCGCCGATGACTGTAATTCTGTCAGAGACAGCAAAGGACCTGGAAGAGCAGCTGAACGTAATGGACAGTGTCGTGAAAGGGGGATATATGATGAACATCAACAAAAGCAAAACGAGGATAACGGAATGTAGTCGAATTAAGTCGGGAGATGCTGAGGGTATTACATTAAGAAATGAGACACTTGAAGTGGTAAAGGAGTTTTGCTATTTGGGGAGCGAAATAACTGATGATGGTCGAAGTAGAGAGGATATAAAATGTAGACTGGAAATGGCAAGGAAAGCATTTCTGAAGAAGAGAAATTTGTTAAAATCGAGTATCGATTTAAGTGACAGGAAGTCGTTTCTGAAAGTATTTGTATGGAGTGTAGCCATGTATGTAAGTGAAACATGGACGATAAATAGTTTGGACAAGAAGAGAATAGAAGCTTTCGAAATGTGGTGCTACTTAAGAATGTTGAAGATTAAATGGGTAGATCGCATTACTAATGAGGAGGTATTGAATAGAATTGGGGAGAAGACAAATTTGTGGCACAACTTGACTAGAAGAAGGGATCGGCTGGTAGGACATTTTCTGAGGCATCAAAGGATCACGAATTTAGTATTGGAGGGCAACGTGGAGGGTAAAAATCGTAGAGGGAGACCAAGAGATGAATACACTAAGCAGATTCAGATGGACGTAGGCTGCAGTACGTACTGCGAGATGAAGCTTGCACAGGATAGAGTAGCATGGAGAGCTGCATCAAATCAGTCTCGGGACTGAAGACCACAACAACAACAACAACAACGAACTTTTTTCTCGCTGAACACAATGATAAAAGGAAAAAAGTTTGTCGCTTACTACATTTTCGCTGTTCAGGAAATATAAATGCTGTGTGAAGGATGACGTTTTAATTTATTACTTCTTTACCACTAACTCTATTCACAAACATTTCGCATACTGTACTCACATACACTGCTGGATGTACCTGAAAAATTATATCATGGCACAGCACATTGTCCAGGAGATTGCTGTTGTTGTGGTCTTAGGTCCCGAGACTGGTTTGATGCAGCTCTCCATGCTACTCTATCCTGCGCAAGCTTCTACATCTCCCAGTACCTACTGCAACCTACATTCTTTTGAATCTGGTTAGTATTTTCACCTCTTGGTCTCCCTATACGATTTTTACCCTCCAAGTTGCTCTCTAATACTACATTCGCGATCCTTTGATGCCTGAGAACATGTCCTACCAACCGATCCCTTCTTCTGGTCAAGTTGTGCCACAAACTTCTCTTTTCTCCAATCCTATTCAATACCTCCTCATTAGTTATGTGATCTACCCATCTAATCTTCAGCATTCTTCTGTAGCACCACATTTCGAAAGCTTCTGTTCTCTTCTTGTCCAAACTATTTATTGTCCATGTTTCACTTCCATACATGGCTACACTCCATACAAATACTTTCAGAAATGACTTCCTGACACTTAAATCTAAACTCGATGTTAACAAATATCTCTTCTTCAGAAACGCTTTCCTTGCCATTGCCAGTCTACATTTTATATCCTCTCTACTTCGACCATCATCAGTTATTTTGCTCCCCAAACAGCAAAACTCCTTTACTACTTTAAGTGTCTCATTTGCTAATATAATTCCCTCAGCATCACCTGACTTAATTTGACTGCATTCCATTATGCTCGTTTTGCTTTTGTTGATGTTCATCTTATACCCTCCTTTCAAGACACTATCCATTCCGTTCACTGCTCTTCCAAGTCCTTTGCTGTCTCCGACAGAATTACAATGTCATCGGCAAACCTTAAAATTTTTATTCTTTCTCCATGGATTTTAATACCTACTCCGAATTTTTCTTTTGTTTCCTTCACTGCTTGCTCAATATACAGATTGAATAACATCGGGGAGAGGCTACAACCCTGTCTCACTCCCTTCCCAACCACTGCTTCCCATTCATGCCACTCGACTCTTATAACTGCCACCTGGTTTCTGTACAAATTGTAAACACCTTTCGCTCCCTGTGTTTTACCCCTGCCACCTTTAGAATTTGAAGGAGAGTATTCCAGTCAACATTGTCAAATCTTTATCTGAGTCTACAAATGCTAGAAACGTAGGTTTGCCTTTCCTTAACCTAGCTGCTAAGATAAGTCGTAGGCTCAGTTTTGCCTCACGTGTTCCAATATTTCTACAGAATCCAAACTGATCTTCCACGAGTTCGGCTCCTACTAGTTTTTCCATTCGTCTGTAAAGAATTCGCGTTAGTATTTTGCAGCTGTGGCTTATTAAACTGATAGTTCGGTAATTTTCACATCTGTCAACACCTACTTTCTTTGGGATTGCAATTATTATATTCTTCTTGAAGTCTGAGGGTATTTCGCCTGTCTCATATATCTTGCTCACCAGATGGTAGAGTTTTGTCAGGACTGGTTCTCCCAAGGCTGTCAGTAGTTCTAATGGAATCTTGTCTACTCCCGGGGCCTTGTTTCGACTCAGGTCTTTCAGTGTTCTGTCAAACTCTTCACGCAGTATCATATCTCCTATTTCATCTTCATCTACATCCTCTTCCATTTCCTTAATATTGTCCTCAAGTACATCGCCCTTGTATAGACCCTGTATATACTCCTTCCACCTTTTTGATTTCCGTTCTTTGCTTAGAACTGGGTTTCCATCTGAGCTCTTGATACGACGTCACAAACATTTAGCTGCGTGAAAGTGATACTTAAGAGCACAATTCTCTAGAGGTACATGATAAACATATGAAGAAATATGTGCTAAATATGTTATACAGGGTGTTACAAAAAGGTGCTGCCAAACTTACAGGAAACATTCCTCCCACACAAAGAAAGAAAATATGTTATGTGGACATGTGTCCGGAATCGCTTACTTTCCATGTTAGAGCTCATTTTATTACTTCTCTTCAAATCACATTAATCATGGAATGGAAACACACAGCAACAGAGCGTACCAGCGTGACTTCAAACACTTTGTTACAGGAAATGTTCAAAATGTCCTCCGTTAGCGAGGATACATGCAACCACCCTCCGTCGCATGGAATCCCTGATGCGCTGATGCAGCCCTGGAGAATGGCGTATTGTATCACAGCCGTCAACAATACGAGCACGAAGAGTCTCTACATTTGGTCCCGGGATTGCGTAGACAAGAGCTTTCAAAAGCCCCCATAAATGAAAGTGAAGAGGGTTGAGGTCAGGAGAGCGTGGAGGCCATGGAATTGGTCCGTCTCTACCAATCCATCGGTCACCGAATCTGTTATCTGTTGTTGAGAAGCGTACGAACATTTCGACTGAAATGTGCAGGAGCTCCATCGTGCATGAACCACATGTTGTGTTGTACTTGTAAAGGCACATGTTCTAATAGCAGAGGTAGAGTATCCCGTATGAAATCATGGCGGTGAATCGAGGAAGTACAGTACATACTGACGAAAATAAAATGAGCTCTAACATGGAAATTAAGCGTTTCCGGACACATGTCCACATAACATCTTTTCTTTATTTCTGTGTGAGGAATGTTTCCTGAAAGTTTGGCCGTACCTTTTTGTAACACCCTGTTTATGTGTGAAATATATTTGACACGTGTGTTTTCAGAAAAAGTGAAGAGTAAAAGCTCACGCTAAGCCCCTGAAACGGTTTCAACCAAATTCGGAAACACATTAGTTACGATCTGGAAAGAATCACCAACGCCCTATTGGGAAGAGCGTGATAACAAGGAGAAAGAAGGGGGGAGAAGAAGATGGACAGACAGCGAGGGGAAGTGGGAGATGGAAGCAGATAGTGCAGTAGAGGAGATGGGCAAAGAGGGGGGGGGGGGGGGGGGGGAGCGACAAATGGACAGAGAGAGCAGAGAAAAGATGGACAGAAAAAGGAAAGAGGTGAAGATGGACAGGGAGAGGGGGAGAAGAAGATGGAAACAGAGAGGGGGAAGGAGGAGATGGACTAATAGAAGAATGGAATAACTACATATCTGTGCAACGCTAGTTTTATGTACGGAAAACAATACACACGGTTCAAGAACGGTGCTTAAGACACGTACGGCGCATTCTTCCCTTTTACTGCTATGGATGAACATTGTATTTGTGCTAGTTATACAGTCCATTACGAGAATGTTCAGATCGTCACCACAGCCTCGTCGTTTTGGACATTTGTGATCAAGAAAGAGGTGGATTTGAACGTAAGCCAGTCAACCTGGAGGGCGCTCCATGTAGTCTCTCAAATTTTCCTTCTGTGTCATAGGAAGTTTTGCTCTGACGTGAGTCTACGTTTCCTGGTGCTGTGAAATCTGCCGCTGGCACCGGACGCGGTATGTATGCAGAGATATCGCTTGTGTTACCAGATCTGCCATTATTTACAGGCAGCGATCGCGTCATTTCATCTTTAATGCATTTCTTTCTGTGATTATGGCGCTGCTGTGCAGGTTACGTCATTGGTGATGCATGAGCCTCGAATATCATAGCGTACCATCTTTGAGTTATATCTCTTTGAATTTCAAGGTATAAACAACACCAATTTACATTAATCAGGCAGTCACTGCTATCTTCGGAAATGGCAGTAAGGGGTTCAGTCGACATTTCGAAAGAAGCGCTGTTTATGGGTGGCTTGCACGCTCGAAAATTGACTGAATAGCACCAACTGTTGAAGGAAACTGGAGATTTGGAGATTTGTTTGCATTCACAAACTAATGACGAAGTTTTCACAGTGGAGCGGGAACTTGCTACAAGCTAGACTTTTCCCGTCTAAGGTACCTTCTATTTACAACCATCGCGTTTCTCTACACTGCACATCATCTCGATCCGCTAAACTATTGAGTATTCTGAAACTTCCTGGCAGATTAAAACTGTGTAACGGACCGAGACTCGAAATCGGGACCTTTGCCTGGCGGAAGTAAAGCTGTGAGGAAGGGCCGTGAGTTGCGCTTGGGTAGCTCAGATGGTAGAGCACTTGCCTGCGAAAGGCAAAGGGCCAGAGTTCGAGTCTCGGTCCGGCACACAGTTTTAATCTGCCAGGAAGTTTCATATCAGCGCACACTCGGCGGCAGAGTGAAAATCTCATTCTATTGAGTATTCTTCTTGCATTCGTTGTTATTCTTCAATCTGTGTTTTTATTCTTTGTTTCTGACTTTTGTCAACTAAATAAAAATTGTAGGCACTTAAAAAGTGTGTTCTTTTGTTTACTATGAATATCACAAAAGAAGAAGGAGGCAGAAGACAGAGCCAACAAGAGAAGAGACTTTGCGTTTACGGAACTTCCATTAAAGGTTGTCGAGCCAACTAAGTAGTAGAGATTATAGAGACAAAGATTACCGACTTCAATTGGAACAACCACACAGAAAATCTTATGGGTAAAGCGAAACAAAGACTGCCTTTTATTGCCAGTGCGCGCAGAAGATGCAACAAAGCTTCTTAGAAGACTGCCTACAATACGCTCGTCCTTTCTCATCTGGACTACTGCTGCGCGGTTTGGGGTTCTTACCGGATAGGTTTGACAGAAGACATTGAGAAAGCTCAAAAAAGGGTAGTTCGTTTTGTATTATCGTGAAATGGAGAAAAGAATATCACGGACAAGTGAGTCGATGTGGCAACCATGTAAAGAAAGATGTGATCATTGTGGTGAGACCTTTCCTCGAAATTTCAATCACTAACTCTCCACTCCTAATATGGAAATACTTTGTTGACTCCAATCCAAATAATATGTAGAAATGACCAACGTGATAAAATAGAGAAATCAGAGCATCCACAGAAAAATATAGATGTTCATTTTTCCCAAGTCTGAAAGCGGTTCTATGATACCTCTGCCAAGCAATTCAGTGTGAACTGTAGAGAAGCTGTGTTGATGTAGATGTAAAAGCAGAACATTTGATAATAATAGTAGTAATAATAATAAAACAGTGAACACTAAGACAAAAGGCATTTTTGTTGATTAGAGTTACGTATCTAAATCAGCGTCGTTAACAGTCCGAATAAACTGTATGTAGTAATTAAATTATGGTATCAATCAGCTAATTACGTGACAGATACCTTGTCATCAAACCTCTTTTGTTTACGAATACATCTACAGAAAGATCTACATCCATAGTATGAAAACCAGTGTATAGCGTATAGCAGAGGGAACTTCCTATTGTACCAATGGCAAAGTTTCTTCTCGTTCCAACTGCGTATGTAGTGCGGGAATAGTGACTAGCTAAATGCCTCTGTGCGTAGTCTGCCAACACACCGTGATCTCAGAGTCAACATTGATTTTACCGTGCAGAGTTCCGCTGCTTTCCTAGCGGGCTTCCACTTGCAGCATGCTCTGCTGAACATTGCGTCGGTTTATCCACGCTGCAGCGATTGATGCAAGGAAGGTTTGAATTTAACGTCACATCTACGTCAAGGTTGTTGGAGATGGATGAACTTTACATTGTATTTTTGTGAGCAGTAACTCAAGAGGAAGTTATATTTCATCATAAGTTAACTAAAGTTACCAAGCGAGAAAAATGGCTGCAGATATGAACAATGTCAATAGAATCTTTTTCCCGCATCCATGCAAAGGGGCAAGAATGTCAGCATTCCAGAAAGGAGCAAAGAAGCTTGCCGTGTGCAGAGGAGTAAGTTTCCACTGTTGAGCTTTTCAACTTCACTCTGCCCAAAGAAAGAATTTGATGGGTTTTTGCCTCCTTCTTCTGTTCTTGTTGTTGCTGTCCTTCCGCACAAGTTTAAGCGAAAAGCCGTTCCTTGATGTGGTCGGTAACTTGTCTCTCTTTGGTTTCGTAACGATGAACTTGCTATGGGAAACGTTTCTCGTTTATCTTTTGTACATAGATGGCACAATCATTGTTTATATCTGTATTCTGACAATCCTGCTGTCAGTTTTCAGTTCAGCTCCAACATCATCGCTTCTGATTTTTTCCTCAGACTCGACCCGATCGTTTGACGTCAAGATCTCACCCCT
Organism: Schistocerca americana; assembly: GCF_021461395.2. Classification (NCBI taxonomy): domain Eukaryota; kingdom Metazoa; phylum Arthropoda; class Insecta; order Orthoptera; family Acrididae; genus Schistocerca; species Schistocerca americana. Next base: position 234,974,190 of record NC_060125.1, on the reverse strand, counting down.
TTTATTCTCTTCCCTTGCCTTTAATGTGTTCATTTCAAAATCAAAAGACTCATAGGACATACACTTTTCCCCATGCTGTAATATACTAAGCACTGATATGTAATGTTCTTTAAACTTGTCACTACAACTTTTCAATAACGTTTTGCGTCAGTACTGCCGTGAAAAAATAATGGTAGATTTTAATGAAAATGTGGATGTTGTGTGTGACTGCCTAATTTATGGAGGTCATATACTAATATAATTTTCCAAGTAGAACAACAGATTTGGTCTTTTTTTTCATGAACAGGCAAAGAGAACATGGGCTTAGCAACGACCAAATGAGCGAAACATGAAATTTACATAAAGAAATTGTACAATTTGTGAGTGTTATAATGCATTCTTGATTTTCAAGTTTCTATTGTTGAAAGCCGTTTATTTGAGTACATCTTTCATTAAATTATAGCCTATCAATTAGATATGCTATTTCATCATTTTCGTACGCCATCTGTGGTGTAGTCCCTAAGGACACACCGAAATCACAATTGAAATCAGTTGTAGTTGCCACACACTTCTTTATTACTTCTTTATTGCTTATTGCTTCTTTATTACTTACTTCTTTATTGCTGATAATACATTCATAGTAACAATCATTACAACAAAGCTCGTCTTATAGAACACAAAAATCTTTTAAGATATCTTCCACATATCGTTTTCTTTCCACCACTTACATCAATTTAAACCATGGCCATGAACCATGGTGGCGTGGTCTCCTGACCTTCATTTCTTACATATTCTGTCCTGACAATCGTACTCTGCACATCAAGACGCTTCATTCGAACCCAAACTCGATAAGGTAGAGCCAATTTTGTATGAATTCATGTAAGTGATATGCAAATCTAATAAGTAATTCGCAAGTGCGCTCCGAGGTTGAAAAAAGTCGAGGCTGGCGTACACAACATGACGGCCACAGGAATTTTCGTTCTAAAGAGGAAACCAGCCCCCTGGTAAGACTGTCCCTCTAGAGGGCTGGGTCAACAACACACCTATTTCGGCCGAAGTGACCGCCCAGAGAGAAGACAGCTTTTGCCAGAGCAAAGGGATAACGACCCCTGTGTTCGACTAAAAAGCAAATTCTGCTACATTGTATGGGAACACCCAGAGGACGAATTTTTTCACGGACGGAATGCATAGTTATGGAGTTCTCACAGGAGGACAGTATACGCCTAACAGAGATGCTACAGATTTCCGCATTGGTCGACTCAAACGAAACTTCATTCTCCCATTTAGAAGAGCAACGCTGATTGGCAGAGTATTTTTGACGCAAAGAGTCAGAGGAGTGAGGGAAGGCAGTGAATGATATACCCTTGCAACTTTTCCAGAAAAAGGGGATGTTCCGTTGTCGCTCTTGGAGTGTGTAAGGTGCCTCTTACGTGAGGACGACATTTTTACCAATATTAATAAATTATTGTCTCTTATTGATGTATTCACGATAATTAGGAAGTGCTGTAGTCCGTAGCCGGCCATGAGTCAGAGAGCATTTCCCACGCTGGCTGGCTATGTGATGAAGCGACCATATGTCGCGCGTAGTGGGGTGGGTCTCGGCGCTGGACCGTAGCAACAAGCGTCAGCCTGGGAAATATACATGAGGGGAAGTACCGCCATCTTGGTGCCAAAGTCACCGATTTTGATTATTTATATTTAATAATTAAAGTCATTTATGACAACATCAATACTAGGAGGAGCCTCTGGATGTTTAAAACTATTTATCATAATTTTGCCTCGTTAAAATTCAAACTCATTCTTCTAACAACCACATATCTCAGTAAGCACGAACTTGATCGGAAATCCACGAACTGTGACGAAACTAGTAGGAGATACGGACTGCGCGCCAAAGTCGGCAGTCGGCGTTAAGAGCTCTTCCTGTCTTGTCATGCTCTATTGATCTATTAGAAATAAAAGTGATATTACGGCATTCTGAATGTTAATTTCGAGTAAAAAAATTACCCCAAAGTTGATTGACAGCAATTTCAAATAATTAGCTTCCACCGACAGAGACATCCAATGTGCCAATGAAGAATCTGCACGGGACGACATTTACGCACCGCGCACAGGTAGGAGGAAATCCGACGACACGACCCACCAAGGCGGATCAAGGAAGGTCCGACTTACACTCGCAAATTCCAGGTGGAAATGCCGACCAGTTATACTGTACGTCACATATACCACCCTCTACGGACTCGCGGCTAAGCTTAGTAATAACTGTATCAGTTTAGAAGCGAGGGGATGTTGCAAGCGGGAACACGTAACGAGAGCGAGTGCACTCGTTAGTGCACGCAAAGAGCGAGGAACAAAGTCTCTCCTTAGTACTTCACTGGGAGAGCACCACTGTCGTTCGCGAATCGGACACTCTATATTGAGTTGCTCGCGATTAAGTGTTGTTCACTGTGTTGGCTGTCACACTTATTGCGCGGTGTGAACACGGACAGAGTACAAGTTAAACGCCTGCGAACGAGTATTGACTGGCATCACGGTGGACTGGTTATCTGACCGGTGTACCATGCCAATAGTTAGACTAGGGGCGGATAGGAGTTCTTGACTTCATCAGGGCATAGGGAGAGTTTGATTGGCGAAGGTCAATTCAGATAGAAAGAGATAGTTGTGTTATTTGTCAGCAGCGAGCAATGCAGGCAACAGTCGTCGCAGCTCATGCTATTGTGCGCTACAGCATATGCGAACCCCATCTGTCCTCCATAACAGTACACTCCACTACATTTCTCACGCAACAGCCTTGACCATCCTTAGAAAGGTTATTCAAGTTGTGTGGGTGCAGATCTCAGCCATTCTGCCAAGTAAGTAACATTCTGAAAGAAAAGGGAGAAAAGAACCTTTCCATACTTTTTAAAATAATAGCATTCCTATCCATAAGAGGCAATCTACTGTTCCGAAAAGAACCCAGAAATTTATTATTATTTTATAAGAAAAAGTTTCACTTGATTTCTCAGAATTTTTTGTAACAAATAATGTTTTTCCCTCGTTTAATGTTTTTCTCTCGCTAACTAGCAACACTCCCATACCCAAGCATAACACTAGTTATGTAAGAATATCGCATGTTTTTGTGTGTTTTCGTTACAGCGGACGACTCCACAAGATATTTGTTGCTGAATGTTTTTCAAGCATTCCATGTTGTTCATTAGGAGCGTCTGTCTGACTTCTTTAGTAGTGTGGGGAGGAAATTGTTTCTTGCAGGAGCCAAAGGGTACTTGTTGGATCAATCCATTGCGCAACTTGACAGAGTAAACCCCACAGACTCACAACTAATTACACTACTGGCCATTAAAATTGCTACACCACGAAGATGACGTGCTACAGACCCGAAATTTAACCGACTGGAAGAAGATGCTGTGATATGCAAATGATTAGCTTTTCAGAGCATTCACACAAGGCTGGCGCCGGTGGCGACACCTACAACATGCTGACATGAAGAAAGTTTCCAACCGATTTCTCATACACAAATAGCAGTTGACCGCCATTGCCTGGTGAAACGTTGTTGTGATGTCTCGTTAAGGAGGAGAAATGCTTACCATCACGTTTCCGACTTTGATAAAGGCAGGATTGTAGCCTATAGCGATTGCGGTTTACGTATCGCGACATTGCTGCTCACGTTGTTCGAGATCCAATGACTGTTAGCAGAATATGGACTCGGTGGGTTCGGAAGGGTAATACGGAACGCCGTGCTGGATCCCAATGGCCTCGTATCACTAGCAGTCGAGATGACAGGCATCTTATCCGCATGGCTGTAACGGATCGTGCAGCCACGTCTGGATCCCTGAGTCTACAGATGGGGACGTTTGCAAAACAACAACCATCTGCACAAACACTTCGACGACGTTTGCAGCAGCATGGACTATCAGCTCGGAGACCATGGCAGCAGTTGCACTTGACGCTGCATCACAGACAGGAGCGCCTGCGATGGTGTACTCAACGACGAACCTGGGTGCACGAATGGCAAAACGTCATTTTTTCTGATGAATCCAGGTTCTGTTTACAGCATCATGATGGTCGCATCCGTGTATGGCGACATCGCGGTGAACGCACATTGGAAGCGTGTATTCGTCATACTGGCGTATCACCCGGCGTGATGGTATGGGGCGCCATTGGTTACACGTCTCGGTCACCTCTTGTTCGCACTGACGGCACTTTGAACAGTGGACGATACATTTCAGATGTGTTACGACCCGTGGCTCTACCCTTCATTCGATCCCTGCGAAATCCTACATTTCAGCAGGATAACGCACGACCGCATGTTGCAGGTCCTGTACGGGCCTTTCTGGATACAGAAAATGTTCGACTGCTCCCCTGTCCAGAACATTCTCCAGATCTCTTACCAATTGAAAACGTCTGGTCTATGGTGGCCAATCAACCGGCTCATCACAATACGCCAGTCACTACTCTTGATGAGCAGTGGTATAGTGTTGAAGCTGCATGGGCAGTTGTACCTGTACACGTCAACCAAGCTCTGTTTGACTCAATGCCCAGGCGTATCATGGCCGTTATTACGGCTAGAGGTGGTTGTTCTGGGTACTGATTTCTCAGGATCTATGCACCCAAATTGCGTGAAAATGTAATCACATGTCAGTTCTAGTATAATATATTTGTCCAATGAATGCCCGTTTATCATCTGCATTTCTTCTTGGTGTAGCAGTTTTAATGGCCAATAGTGTATGCTTTCTCTACCCCTTTAACTTTGACAGTTCCTAGTTTTCGGATGTTCTTGTGAAGTTGCATTTCCCTGTGTGCAATAAATTAGCTAAACCAAATCTCGCTGACTCCTTGAATCAGTATTATCGAATTATGGATGATTACAGCAAACTGGTTCAAAAATGGTTCAAATGACTCTGAGCGCTATGGGACTTAACTTCTGAGGTCATAAGTCCCTTAGAACTTAGAACTACTTAAACCTAACTAACCAAAGGATATCACACACAACCATGCCCGAGGCACGAGATTCGAACCTGCGACCGTAGCGGTCGCGCGGCTCGATACTGTAGCGCCTAGAACCGCACGGCCGGCGCAAACTGGTGATACCTGGAATACTGAAGAGGGCAGAGACCGAAGGAAACGTCCAGAGACAAGTTGCGACTTCGCGTCAGAACGACAAACGGATTCAGATATACACTCCTGGAAATGGAAAAAAGAACACATTGACACCGGTGTGTCAGACCCACCACACTTGCTCCGGACACTGCGAGAGGGCTGTACAAGCAATGATCACACGCACGGCACAGCGGACACACCAGGAACCGCGGTGTTGGCCGTCGAATGGCGCTAGCTGCGCAGCATTTGTGCACCGCCGCCGTCAGTGTCAGCCAGTTTGCCGTGGCATACGGAGCTCCATCGCAGTCTTTAACACTGGTAGCATGCCGCGACAGCGTGGACGTGAACCGTATGTGCAGTTGACGGACTTTGAGCGAGGGCGTATAGTGGGGATGCGGGAGGCCGGATGGACGTACCGCCGAATTGCTCAACACGTGGGGCGTGAGGTCTCCACAGTACATCGATGTTGTCGCCAGTGGTCGGCGGAAGGTGCACGTGCCCGTCGACCTGGGACCGGACCGCAGCGACGCACGGATGCACGCCAAGACCGTAGGATCCTACGCAGTGCCGTAGGGGACCGCACCGCCACTTCCCAGCAAATTAGGGACACTGTTGCTCCTGGGGTATCGGCGAGGACCATTCGCAACCGTCTCCATGAAGCTGGGCTACGGTCCCGCACACCGTTAGGCCGTCTTCCGCTCACGCCCCAACATCGTGCAGCCCGCCTCCAGTGGTGTCGCGACAGGCGTGAATGGAGGGACGAATGGAGACGTGTCGTCTTCAGCGATGAGAGTCGCTTCTGCCTTGGTGCCAATGATGGTCGTATGCGTGTTTGGCGCCGTGCAGGTGAGCGCCACAATCAGGACTGCATACGACCGAGGCACACAGGGCCAACACCTGACATCATGGTGTGGGGAGCGATCTCCTACACTGGCCGTACACCACTGGTGATCGTCGAGGGGCCACTGAATAGTGCACGGTACATCCAAACCGTCATCGAACCCATCGTTCTACCATTCCTAGACCGGCAAGGGAACTTGCTGTTCCAACAGGACAATGCACGTCCGCATGTATCCTGTGCCACCCAACGTGCTCTAGAAGGTGTAAGTCAACTACCCTGGCCAGCAAGATCTCCGGATCTGTCCCCCATTGAGCATGTTTGGGACTGGATGAAGCGTCGTCTCACGCGGTCTGCACGTCCAGCACGAACGCTGGTCCAACTGAGGCGCCAGGTGGAAATGGCATGGCAAGCCGTTCCACAGGACTACATCCAGCATCTCTACGATCGTCACCATGGGAGAATAGCAGCCTGCATTGCTGCGAAAGGTGGATATACACTGTACTAGTGCCGACATTGTGCATGCTCTGTTGCTTGTGTCTATGTGCCTGTGGTTCTGTCAGTGTGATCATGTGATGTATCTGACCCCAGGAATGTGTCAATAAAGTTTCCCCTTCCTGGGACAATGAATTCACGGTGTTCTTATTTCAATTTCCAGGAGTGCAGATGCGGCTGTTACAACCGTACGAAGACCTGCAAAAAGAAGTAGACAAATGGCACAAGGGAACCAACACACCTCAGTGCGCTAATACCACAGATGTTTTTTTTATCGTGCCACAAGATAGACTTTTCCATGTGCGTAACTCCTGAATCGGTGTTAGCGGCCTATAGCAGACGCGCAGGGCGCGAAACTCTACAAGAGCACGTAGTTATAAATACGCGGCACACGTCCTGAAGGTGATGTCAAGCGCGTAAGCAAAGTTAATCAAGTAACAGCTTTCAAGATTGGTCCGTTAATTAATGACAGCTCTACTGTATGCACCGATAACCAATCACACTTGGTTACATTACTGAGCCGGTTGTATGTAAGGCGCGAAAAAGCATACCGATGATATCTGGTCGACTCGGGTTCTGACGTAAGAACGCTACCGGTCGGACAGGACCAGAACGGAACTGCAGCCGTACTTATCGAGCAGCCAACGTTCGACCTATAACAACGTGTGACCATTGCGAGGTGGAAGTCGACCTGTGTTTTAGAAGGAAGTCTACATAGACGGAAGATAAATCTCAATGGAGCGCAGATTACGACGGACAGTGAAATCATTACAGACACTATAGACAGAGGCGCTACAAATACCATCTCCTCGCCCCATAGCTCGGTTGACCAGGAGACCAAACAGATAGCTGACGACCAAATAGATAAAGTGCGATATACCACGGTGCAACATGTAAAAACTGGCCAGCTAGTCATGTAATGGAACAATCCTTCGGAAACTTGAGAGCTGCTGAGACAGTACGGAGAGGTGCGTGTTGAGAATTACGAAGACAGGGAGGAGGACATAAAAAGCAATGCCTGGCAAAGAAGTGAAGCGGCCAAAACACATGATCGTATGTCAATGTAACCCATATACAGCAGTGGCGGGTATGTAAATGATTAGAGCTACAATTTTTCTGACAAGTAGAAAGGCCACTAGAGTGTGCTGGTGTTGCTCGTGTTTCGTGTTGTAGCGAGGCCTCGAAGGGTATACAGGGGGCGTGAAAAGCATCGCCGGCCGCTGTGACCGAGCTGTTCTAGGCGCTTCAGTCTGGAACCGCGAGCCTGCTACGGCCGCACGTTTGAATCCTGCCTCGGGCATGGATATGTGTGATGTCCTTGGGTTAGTTAGGTTTAAGTAGTTCTACGTTCTAGGGGACTGATGACCTCAGATGTTAAGTCCCACAGTGCTCAGAGCCATTTGAACCATTTTCAAAATCATCATACGTTGAGTGATTACTCTGACGGTCTCGGATATGCCGGCTACTTTTGCGCGACGGCATATGAACATTGGACAGAGTTTTAAAGGGCCCCACGGTTCGTCTCCAACTGACTGGCTTATGGAATGGCGAAGTATACACATTTGTGAGGTATTCGGATGTGACAGTGTCCCGATGTTGGACTACTTGGGAACTTGAGGGCAGGCATAGTTTTCGTCAAGGTTTCGATCGAGTACATCCAACCACTACAAGGGACCTTTGGCGTATTATGCACCAAACACTTCATAATCCCGTTCCTTCCAATGGGCTCCCTGCGCAGTCTGTGTCATCCTTCATCATTGCTCAGTAACCAGTAGCAGTCGCGTTAGGGAATTACTATCCATACGTAAGCTGTCATTAACACCACAGTACAAACTGTTGTTTTTGGGATGGTGCCCTGATTGACGAATGTCGTCGCATTGTGTTCAGCGATGAATCGTGATTCAGCTATACCCCGAATGGCCGTCGTCGGCCTTATCACGGCGGTGTTTTAGAGACGCAACGCGATGCTATTCCTGTCGTCAGGAGGTGGGGAGCCATCGGCTATTCAGGTCAGTAGTGTTCGAGGCAACCCTGACGGCTCAACGATGTATGACGGACATTCTACATCCTCATGTCTACCTCTCAGGCGACAGTGTTGTGGTGCCATTTCAACATGACAATGCTATTCCACACATTTCACGAGTCTCTGTGAACTTTATGCATGATGTTGAAGTGCTTCCAGGCTGGCAAGATCCGCAGATCTGTCCCCAATACAACATGTGTGGGACTAGCCAGCACGTCAACTCGGTCCCAGTGGCAGTATCAAGAACATCGAGGATCATTACAACAGTTGTGGGTAAGGTTCCTTCACGCGAAGATACACTGAAGCATCAAAGAAACTCATGTGTATTTGTAGTGGGCGTACTGTAAGACCTTCGGTACACACACCATCAGATTATTTGACTTGTCGCTCTAACGAAGTAGGCGAGTGTCAGCGACATGTCTCATGGTCTTATCGTGGCGTGTTTATCTTCTGCTGTTAGGTCAGACGATAGAAATGCCACTTGCTTAGAGTAGCAGATTGACGGTGACCAACTTTAAACAGAACTTGATTAATTTTCACACACATTTATTAAAATAATAACAAGCATAGACATTACGTAACTTGATTCTGGAAGCTATTTACAATTGACAATCTGAAGTTCCTTTGGTATTGGTACGTTAATCTTATTCTCACATATATCTCTGATACTTGACAAAAGTGTCTATACATTTATCTTCATGGCTATGTACAGGAATGTGGTAATCTTATTAGGCGCAGACTGAAACTTGACTACAGACTGGTACAGACAAATGTAGAACTCGTGCAGACTGGTACAGACTAATGCAGACTGACTAATCGGCAGTCTGTACACTCGTTATTATACCTCGCGCATTCATGTATTACTGCGCGAGGAGAAAAGGTTCTACATTAGCAGCAATCAGATTGGCTGCGTTACATTTATACGTGGATTGGCGGAAGCGGAATTTGGGCCGTCTCTATGGCAGCGCCATCTCGTAGTGCGGGGACGTACGAGCGCTGCGCCTGCGCTGTTGTGCTTAGCGGGGCGCGCTCTAGTGGGAAAGTTGCGTACGTGCTGACTACACGGAACTATGTACACAACAGTATTCAAATACAGGGACATGTAAAAAGATACAATCCGGTGCTGCGGTCGGCAACGCCTATATAAGACAAAACTGTCTGGCGCATTTGTTAGATTGGTTACTGCTGCTACAATGGCAGGTTATCAATATCTAAGTTTCAACGTGGTGTTATAGTGGGCGCACGACCTGTGGGACAGAGCATCTCAGAGGTAGTGATGAAGTGGGGATTTCCCCCTATGGCCATTTGACGAGTGTACCGTGAATATCAGGAACCCGGTATAACACCAAATATTCCCCTCATTATTGCGACCTGAAAAAGATCCTGCAAAATGGGACCAACGACGTCTGAAGAGAATCGTTCAAAAAAGTGGTTCAAATGGCTCTAAGCCCTATGGGACTTAACATCTGGGGTCATCAGTCCCCTAGACTTACATCTACTTAAACCTAACTAACCTAAGGACATCACACACATCCATGCCCGAGGCAGGATTTGAACCTGCGACCGTAGCAGCAGCACAGTTCCGGACTGAAGTGCCTAGAACCTCTCGGCCACAGCGGCTGGCGAAAATCGTTCAACGTGACAGAAGTGCAAGACTTCCGCAAATTGCTGAAGGTTTCAATGCTGGGCCATCAACAAGTGTCAGCGTGCGAACCATTCAACAAAACATCCGGAGCCGAGGGTCCACTCGCGTACCCTTGATGAATGCACGGCACAAAGCTTTATGCCTCTCCTGGGCATGTCAACACCAACACTGGATTGTCCGTGACTGGAAACATGCTGCCTGGTAGGACGAGTCTCGTTTAACATTGTATCCAGTGGATGGACGTGTACGAGTAGGGTGACAACCTCTGGGGGCGGGGGGGCTGTTCAAGCTGGTGGAGGCTGTGTAATGATGTCGGGCGTGTGCAGTTGGAGTGATATACGGCATGTTTAGATACGACTCTGACAGGTGACACGTACTTAAACTCATCACCTGCAACGTTTCAAGTCCATTGTGCATTCCGACGGACTTGGGCAATTCCAGCAGCACAATGCGACACCTCACATTCCAGAATTGCTGTAGAGTGCCTCCAGGAACACTCTTATGAGTTTAAACACTTCCACCGGCCGCCAATCTCACCAGACGTGAACATTATTGATTATATCGGGGTTGTGTTCCAACGTGTTCTTCAGAAGAGATCTCCACCCCGTTGTAGTGTTACGGATTTATGGAAAGTTCTGCAGGATCCATGGTGTCAATTCCCTCCAGCACTACTTCAGACATTAGTCGAGTCCATGCCACGTCGTATTGTGGCTCCTCTGCGTCCTTTCCCGCGCCCTACACGAGATTAGGCAGGTGTACCAGTTTATAAAAATGCAGTAAATGAAGCAGGCAAAAAGGAATACAAACGTCTCAAAAATGAGATCGACAGGAAGTGCAAAATGGCTAAGCAGGGATGGATAGAGGACAAATGTAATGATGTAGAGGCTTATCTCACTAGGGGTAAGATAGATACTGCCTACAGGAAACTTAAAGAGACCTATAGAGAAAAGAGGACCACTTGTATGAATATCAAGACCTCAGATGGAAACCCAGTTCTAAGCAAAGAAGGGAAAGCAGAAAGGTGGAAAGAGTATATAGAGGGTCTATACAAGGGCGATGTACTTGAGGACAATATTATGGAAATGGAAGAGGATGTCGATGAAGATGAAATGGGAGATACGATACTGCGGGAAGAGTTTGACAGAGCACTGAAAGACCTGAGTCGAAACAAGGCCCCGGGAGTAGACAACATTCCATTAGAACTACTGACGGCCTTGGGAGAGCAAGTACTGACAAAACTCTACCATCTGGTGAGCAAGATGTATACGACAGGCGAAATATCCTCAGACTTCAAGAAGAATATAATAATTCCAATCCCAAAGAAATCAGGTGTTGACCGATGTGAAAATTACCGAACTATCAGTTTAATAAGTTACAGCTGCAAAATACTAACGCGAATTCTTTACAGACGAATGGAAAAACTGGTAGAAGCCGACCTCGGGGAAGATCAGTTTGGATTCCGCAGAAATGTTGGAACACGTGAGGCAATACTGACCCTATGACTTATCTTAGAAATAGATTAAGGGAAGGCAAACCTACGTTTCTAGCATTTGTAGACTTAGATAAAGCTTTCGACAATGTTGACTGGAATACTCTCTTTCAAATTCTAAAGATGGCAGGGGCAAAATACAGGGAGCGAAAGGCTATATACAATTTGTACAGAGACCAGATGGCAGTTATAAGTGTCGAGGGGCATGAAAGGGAAGCAGTGGTTGGGAAGGGAGTGAGACAGGAATGTAGCCTGTCCCCGATGTCATTCAATCTGTATATTGAGCAAGCAGTAAAGGAATCAGAGGAAAAATTTGGAGTAGGTATTGAAATCCATGGAGAAGAAATAAAAACTTTGAGGTTCGCCGATGACATTGTAATTCTGTCAGAGACAGCAAAGGACTTGGAAGAGCAGTTGAACGGAATGGACAATGTGTTGAAAGGTGGATATAAGATGAACATCAACAAAAGCAAAACGAGGATAATGGAATGTAGTCGAATTAAGTCGGGTGATGCTGAGGGAATTAGATTAGGAAATGAGACACTTGAAGTGGTAAACGAGTTTTGCTATTTGGGGAGCAAAATAATTGATGATGGTCGAAGTAGAGAGGATAGAAAATGTAGACTGGCAATGGCAAGGGAAGCGTTTCTGAAGAAGAGAAATTTGTTAACATCGAGTATTGATTTAAGTGTCAGGAAGTCGTTTCTGAAAGTATTTGTATGGAGTGTAACCATGTATGGAAGTGAAACATGGTCGATAAATAGTTTGGACAAGAAGAGAATAGCAGCTTTCGAAATGTGGTACTACAGAAGAATGCTGAAGATTAGATGGGCAGATCACAAAACTAATGAGGAGGTATTGAACAGAATTGGGGAGAAGAGGAGTTTGTGGCACAACTTGACAAGAAGAAGGGACCGGTTGGTAGGACATGTTCTGAGGCATCAAGGGATCACCAATTTAGTATTGGAGGGCAGCGTGGAGGGTAAAAATTGTAGAGGGAGACCAAGAGATGAATATACTAAGCAGATTCAGAAGGATGTAGGTTGCAGTAAGTACTGGGAGAGGAAGAAGCTTGCACAGGGTAGAGTAGCATTGAGAGCTGCATCAAACAAGTCTCAGGACTGAAGACAACAACAACAACCAGTTTCTTTGGCTCTGCAGTGTATAACGGTTTTATGACATCCTTTCTAACTGAATTACTGCGTGTATCCAGGCACGAGAGTCATGCCAACAGCTGGGCTCATACTACTAAGGTCTTGATTTTGTAATCACTGAAATAACATCAAATACGTTGCGCAACCAGTGAAGTTTAATTACGTTCCCTCCTTTCGGTGTGTGTCCTACGCTTTTTGTAGGCGGTATACAATGAGGTGACAAAAGTCATGGGACAGCGATATGTACATATACAGATGGCGGTAGTATCGCGTACTCAAGATATAAAAGGTAGAGCTACCATATGTATGTGATTCAGGTGAAAATGTTCAAAAATGGTTCAAATGGCTCTGAGCACTATGTGACTTAAATTCTAAGGTCATCAGTCCCCTAGAACTTAGAACTACTTAAACCTAACTAACCTAAGGACATCATACACATCCATGCCCGAGCCAGGGTTCGAACCTGCGACCGTAGCGGTCGTGCAGTTCCAGACTGTAGCGCCCGGCCGGCATGAAAATGTTTCCGAGTGATTATGGCCGCACGACGCTAATTAACAGACTCTGATCCCGGAATTGTAGTTGTAGCTATAATTTTACACGCATGGGACATTCCATTTCAGAAATCGATAGCGAATTCAATATTCCGAGATCCACAGCGCCAAGAGCGAGGCATTATCTCTTAGCACGGACAGCGCAGCGGCCGACGTACTTCACTTAATGATCGAGAGCAGCGGTTTTTCGTTGAGTTGGCAGAGCTAATAGTCAAGCAAAAATGCGTGAAATAACAGCAGAAACCAATGTGGGGCGTTCGACTAAAGTATCCTTTACGACAGTGCTGCGTAATTTGGCTTTAATGGGCTATGGCAGCAAACAAGCGACAGAAGTGTCTATGCCAATAGCACGACATCGCTTCTCGTGGGCTCGTGACTATATCAATTGAACCTTGGACGACTTGAAAACTGTGGCCTGATCAGATGCGTTCCCATTTCAGTTGGTAGGAACTGATGATAGGGTTCAAGTGTGGCGCAGACCCCGCGAAGAAATGGACCCATGATTTCAGCATAGCACTGTGCAAACTGGTCGTGCCTCCGTAATGGTGTGGGCTGTGTTTACATGAAATTGACTGGGTCCTCTGGTCCAAGTGAACCGATCATTGACTGGAAATGATTATTTGGGGCTACTCCAAGAGCATTTGCAGCCACCTACGGGGTTTATGTTCGCAAAGAACGTTGTAATTTTTGCCGGCCGTTGTGGCCGAGCGGTTCTAGGCGCTTCGGTCCGGAACCACGCTGCTGCTACGGTTGCAGGTTCGAATCCTGCCTCGGGCTTGGATGTGTGTGATGTCCTTAGATTAGTTAGGTTTCAGTAGTTCTAAGTCTAGGGAACTGATGAGCTCAGATGTTAAGTCCGATAGTGCTCAGAGCCATTTGACCCATTTGTTGGAACTTTTATGGATGACAATGCGCCATGTTAGAACATTTTGGACCGTTCTAGAGAATCATTAGGCCACCTATGTCGCCAGAAAGCAGTCCCATCGAAAATGTCAGTTTGGGCGCAAAATCCTTCACCGGCAACATTTTCGTAATTATGGACGGTTATAGTGACAGCACGGCTCAATGTTTCTGTAATGAAATTCAGCGACTTGTTGAATCCATGTCACGTCGAGTTGCTACACTATGACCCGGCAAGAGGAGATCTTCCTCTGTAGCGACGCACAGGCGGAACGTTCTGCGACGTCACCCATGGGCTCGCCGACAATTCAAACAACAAGGTAAAAAAAAAAAAAAAAAAAAAAAAAAAGGGGGGGGGGGGGGCCAGAGCTCAGACGTTCTGGTGTTCACGTTGAGAGGCACCCACATGCCTTGCTCATACTGTGGCATCAGACAGTCAGGCCTGCAAGATGAGTGGTCTGCCAAGAGAGTGGATTTATTCTTATTTATCAAGTAACATGAGCTCTAGTACTCACAATTAAGGGGCTCCGGAACGCCCTATACTTGCAATGTTAAAATAACGCTTATAAATTACATCTTTCCTCACAAAGTATTTGAGGTAGGAAGTTGAACTTTTTACAGATTATTTATTGGAATATGGGCTACAACTTATCACAGGGATTTTACAAAATTTTAGTTCAGTTATTAAAGATGAATTTTTTTTTCAATTGTAACGAAAATTCACAACATTTTTTTGCAATTTTTTATTTATATATTCAAAAATATACAGTTTTTTGGAAAAAGGCTGTGTTAAATTATGCAGAAGGTACTGTGTAACATTTTCTGAAAGTTTGAAACAAATATGTTTGGAAGATCCTTAGAAAACATGTAATTAGTATGAGAAAATAAAAGTTTTGGGAATCGAGCGACAAAGATTGGATTAACTTTTTAGTGCATTCCAGGTCCATAGGATGGATTATCTTCATCCTCTGCAAACTCCTCCTCCAGCTTCCTCTTGTTCCTCCTCCTGTTTACTCTTGCTTGTATTTCTAGACTCTTTACAGCCCTGTCTGCAGCCCGAAGGCGTTCCTTGTCTAAAGCAAGCATCGCTCGTTGTTGTGTTCGTAGATTTTGCTACCATTTTCTTCAGTTACAGTTACTGCAACACTGTTCCAAAAGGTGGTCATGTATGAACACTTATCACATTTCAGTTGTATTTCACTAGCAAGTCCTACGTGCTTTATTATGGAGAGTTCCAGACCAACTTCACTACAATGAATACATCTTACACAGTTTGAAAAAATTCCTTTGAGAACCGACATATCAAATATTTCATTCACATCCGATTCGCCCATAAAACATTCATAGTTTTCACTCATTGAACCAAGCTTCTTCTGTGAAGTATTTTCTTTCCCACTTTGACTGCTATGGGCAGGTGTACTTGAGAGGTTAGGTTCACTCACTAGGTTATCGTCTTTATTGTTTACAGTAATAACACATACCTTTGGCTTTCCAACATTTCTCCTTTTCTTAAAAGCCTTCAGAGGATTTCTAATAACTTTACTTTTACTCATTATTATACTTCAACAAAACAGAGACTCAAGAAACAGAATTAATTACGAATATTTTCGAGATAACGACAGAGTAAATAAACATGAAACAATCGACAATCACACCAGCGATATATATTGAACCATCACAGGTTAACCACAACACATACTTTATCTCACATCACTAAAATGTACCTGATGAACACGGACGTTAATAATAACACCATTTGACAGCAGTTTAACAGCGCCACAGTGGGTCACGCCCATGTAGAACACATTTCAAAAAAAAATTTAAAAATAGTTGTAGTCTTCGGAATTGAATAAATTATATATCTATTAAAAGGTAATAGTCTGCAGATTCAGAAAACGCAAAAAAGTAAAAATTGAACTTTTCATGATTTTTGAGCCTTTCCGGAGCCCCTTAAGCTACAAATTATTCTCCTGTTTGAATATTAGGCAACGGATAACGCACATCTGACTGTTAGTAATTTACACAACTCTGGCTGTTCACTACGCACTGACAATACCACATTTTCTCTCTTACCCAACGGCTTTGAACAACACGTGGCCATCGCACTGAATATGAATGGCGCACACATTATAAATTATGGATATCATGACAACATATTATTCGAAGGAAAAGGCCACCAATATTTTTCTTTTCACTATCGTTTTTATTCCGATAAATTCTGTAACCTAAATACACCATTACATTTTTCTAAAACAATTACACATGAGAAACTCCACCCAGAGGGCATGGCTTTACATTGGTGATTCCCTATCTTATGGTCTCGTAATTATTTAACGCTACAGTGCACTCTCTGGATAGGATGGTGGATCTTTTGCTATATCTCACACTTCGACTCTCACAACCATCATCACGAAACTTTCCTCCAGACCGAGCGGCACAAAAAGGAACATGCATAACCCACAGCCTCTGTACCTATCTTGCTACTCTCCCATGCAAACCACACATACTTAAATTACATGAAATACACTACACTGGCAACATACAATACAACACCAAGACTAGTCACAACGTTATAATCCCATCACCTTCAGCTTTCCCACTTCAATTAGTATTCATCCCAGTTTCACACGACACTGCCCCACTTCGTAACTTTCCTTTCCTACTACGAGGATATATGCACGTCTTCCTGTGCAATGCAAGCCAAGTGGCGTTGCTGGATAGACGGCTGACTCACCTTGCTTCTCTCTCAGAGTATTATAGTTTGAATCAAGCGTCACACGGAAACATAACACGCAAAGTAATATTAAGAACATATTCGCCACACATGCGAGTCCTCAACTGATACCATGGACGAGTACTTCTCTTTATCCTTTGTCTCACCCACAGATTGAGACTCACACAGTACTCACCACGTGGAAGTACTCGTCTCTAATTTCAAGTCCTGCACACGCCATTTCTTAAATATTTCCAACTTATAGTACACACGTCAGTAATTCAGCTTAACTTAAGTATTTCAACTTATTGTTACACGTGGTTTCATTCTGACCATTGGTCACTTCCGAAGATTACTACGATCCCATTAGTATTACCTGCCTGAAATTTAATTCTCCCCACAAAAGTTCCTGAAATAGATAAATTATTATTCCAAACTACTCTTAAGTATTTCACATGCATACCATGTCTCCACTCTTTTGTCTTTACGGAGCACACCTAAGACAGGTCTTACCAACACAAGATCCAGCGGCAGAGTGCTGAAACATGGCCGTCCCCGCTGGCGCGCCGCCAATGCCAAGCGATAAGAGTGTTTACATAACAAAACTGTTGCATCCTTGAGCCTCCGCTTCTATATGTACCCTTGTACGGTTAGTGGCTAACGCTACAGATCTTTATTTATGGAAATATACAGTACAATCAGATACAAATTTCTCATATTCACATACACCTTTACCTTTAACCCAAATAAATACAGACTCATTTTGATCAATATTTCTTTTCCTACGAGTATACAAAACCCCCTCTAGAGGTAGCATGAAGGTCTTCAATCAAAGCAACTTTTTCCGTGGAGTGCTGATTCCACAGATTTCACTATCAAAAACGACAGGTTGCTGTGCGCTCTTCACAAACCTAACACTGTTGACACCGTCGGGCTTTTCAGCTGTTCTCTAAGGATATTTTGTAGCTGCATCCCTGTTGTTGTTGTGGTCTTCAGTCGTGAGACTTGTTTGACGCAGCTCTCCATGCTACTGTATCCTGGGCGAGCTGCTTCATCTCCCAGTACCTTCTGCAACCTACATCCTTCTGAATCTGTTTAGTGTATTCATGTCTTGGTCTCCCTCTAGGATTTTTACCCTCCACGCTGCCCTCCAATACTAAATTGGTGAACCCTTGATGCCTCAGAACATGTCCTACCAACCGATCCCTTCTTCTAGTCAAGTTGTGCCACAAACTCCTCTTCTCCCCAATTCTATTCAATACCTCCTCATTAGTTATGTGATCTACCCATCTAATCTTCAGCATTCTTCTGTAGCACCGTATTTCGAAAGCTTCTATTCTCTTCTTGTCAAAATATTATTCACCGTTCACATTTAGCTTCCATACATGGCTAAACTCCATACAAATACTTTCAGAAACGACTTCCTGACACTTAAATCTATACTCGATAATAACAAATTTCTCTTCTTCATAAACCCTTGCCTTGCCATTGCCAGTCTACATTTTATATTCTCTCTGCTTCGACCATGACCACTTATTTTGCGCCCCAAATAGCAAAACTCCTTTACTACTTTGTCTCATTTCCTAATCTAATTCCCTCCGCATCACCCGACTTAATTCGAATACATTCCATTATTCTCGTTTTGCTTTTATTAATGTTCATCTTATATCTTCCTTTCAAGACACTATCGAATGTGATTTCACACGTTTGGAGCACAGTTTCGCTCTGGTGTAGAGCTTAGAACCAATATGGACTGTTCAAAACCATTTGATGACATTTGAACACGATCCGAAGCAGCTAATGGTGCATACGCTTTCTCAGGCCCCTGTTTTGTGTCCTCCTATCGCGTGATCGTTGGGGGACGCGCCATTGACAGTTGTGTGAAAAAAATGGAAAAGGATCCCTCTAAGAACCCTCCAGATCGGCAAAACACTCGACGATACTTGCCCATCTTTAATGAGAATTTTAAAAATGTGCCTTTACAGACAGAACCTGTGACGTCGTCCTAGGCGCTTGCAGAATGGCAACCACTTCGTCACTCTATGATTTTGGGCGGCCTACTATCAGACGCAAGAGCAGTGTAGAGTATACGGGCACTTCTGACACCAATTGTAAATGTATACAAGGCATGGGAAAGGGGGGAGGGCCGAGCGGGATTAGCCGAGCGGTCTAGGACGCTGCAATCATGGACTGTGCGGCTGGTCCCGGCGAAGGTTCGAGTCCTCCCACAGGCATGGGAGTGGGTGTTTGTCCTTAGGATAATTTAGGTTAAGTAGTGTGTAAGCTTAGGGACTGATGACCTTAGCAGTTAAGTCCCATAAGATTTCACACACATTTGAACATTTTTGAAAGGGGGGGAGGCGGATGTTACATATGCCTCGTGACGACAGAGTGCAGGAGGTCGAGCGGTCAGGATTAGAGAGTGGGCATCCAGGGCTGCCGTTAAATAACCAAACAGGAAATTATGCACAATAACGAGAATATATTTCCGGGTACGGTATACAAGGGACGCGCCTAGGGTCGGAAGTTTAGGCCAGTCTAGGAGGTCGAACAATTAATTGCCGTGCGGGATTAGCCGAGCGGTCTCAGGCGCTGCAGTCATGGAGTGTGCGGCTGGTCCCGGCGGAGGTTCGTGTCCTCCCTCGGGCATGGGTGTGTGTGTTTGTCCTTAGGATAATTTAGGTTAAGTAGTGTGTAAGCTTAGGGACTGATGACCTTAGCAGTTAAGTCCCATAAGATTTCACACACATTTCTAACAATTAATTGAAATGGGCAACGGAATGGGAAGCGGTTCATGTTAACTTACGTTGGTGGCCGGCCGTGAAAAGCAGAGCCAGAATCTCTGCCTTCCAAAACGACGTCTGTTCTGCTCGGTGTCTGGATTACAAGAGAGAGAAGCAACTGTGTTCCGCACCGCAGAACACTCCAGCGTCCACACACGTGATCGGTATCTCGCGCGCGCTACTGGCTAAAACCAATGGCGTGAATTCGCTGGCAGTTTCAGCAGTGGTCTCAGGGCGCCTCTTGTCAGCAGCTTTAACTGGACAGAACTGCTTCGGTTTTGAAAGGCAAGCTACTTGTGTCATGTAGGCACGGTGTAAGTTACTCGGGGAGAACACTTGTAAAGATTGTACTGGTCCTTTGAAATAAATTTTTTAAACTAATTCCCTGAAATATTCCTTGACTGGCTGCCACCATGTACAGCAGTAATGTGTCGGCGTAAGAGCAGCAGCTTAACCTGCCCGCAGGTGGCTGGCACTCTAGTCGCAGGTTCTGGTTGTGCAGGGAAAATTTTAAAAGACTATAAAGGCGGGGGGTGGGGGGTGCGGGAGGGGGGGGGGGGTGCCATCGAGAGTTTTGTCGAACTGGGGAGGGGATTGAGGGGTGGGGAGGGGGACCCTACAAGAATCCATTGCCATTTTATTCACGCAAGTGTCAATGGCGCATCCTCCAGCGACCACGCCATTGTAGGACACAAAATTGGAGACCCGAGAAAGCATATCCACTATTAGTTGCTTCGGATCATGTTCAAATTTCGCCGAATTGTTTTTAACGGTCCATACTGGTTCTAAACTGTACACGAGAGCAAAAGTAGCGGTCACCCTGCGCTGGAAACGGGTGCAGTCGCATTCGATAGGGATGCAGCCACAAAATATCCTTAGGGAAGGACTGAAACGCCCGATAGCGTCAACAGTGTCAAAGGTTGTGAAAAGGGTGTCATCCTGTTGCCCATCGCACTGCGAACTCGTTTTCGACAGCGAAATGTGTGGAATCAACGCCCCAGCGAAAGTGTTGCTTTCATTGAGGACCTTCGCGCCACAGGCTGTGGCCTTTTCGTGCCGATTTTGAGAGGCGGTGCGTGTGGAATATTTTCTCCCCCACCCATAAGAAAACCACGGGATTCAACGCTGGGTTTTGACCTCCATCGCCGAGATGTCAAAAGAAGAGTGCCCGGTGGTACAGGGTAGAACTGTGGTGAAATTTGGTGTCAGTAGAACATTATTAAGCAACCTTACACGTCACATAGACTTCTGAACTGTGGCCTTTCTTTGGCAAGTGTCGATACCTTGTTGTATGAATCGTCGTCGACTCCGAGGATTATGTCGGCAGGCGTTACGATTTTGAGCCGTTACAAAGGAAGGTTGTGTGCACGTTTGAGCCAAATTTCGAACTTAATCGTGGCAATGAACGGGAATTAGGGGGTTTCGAGAACGTGATCGTTTAATTCTGTTGCGCAGTGTAGTGCAAATGAGAAACCGGATGAAGTATTCCATATGAAACAAAACCCTCAAATTTATACAACATATGGTTCAATGTAGTGCGGGTATCTATTTACAACCATCGTGTAGTCCAGAAAACTAATGATACTTCTGCAGGCAAGAAGGAAACGAAACGTTCACGTGTAACATGCAGTGTCTTTTGGTTACATATTATTCATACGTACACTCAGTTCTCAGCTATGGCATTCCTTTTTGGGGAACAAATGCACAAAATATGAACACAATTTTCAAACTCCAGAAAAGAGCCATAAGAATAAAAATCAAAAGTGCTAGTCGAGCTCATTGTAAAGATCTGTTCAAAACGCTGGGGATTTTAACCGCTCCATAATACATTTACCAGTCAGTTGTACACATCAAATATAACATTGGTAATTACTGCACAGACAGCTTTGTCCATGACCATGCAACAAGAGATATACTCTATTTGCATTTCCCAAGAAAAAATAAACATAAAACTCAAAACAGCATTTTCTACCAAGAAATAAAACTGTACAATAAATTACCAAGAGAGATTAAAGAAATTGCAAAAATACACTTATTTAAAAAGGCAGCTAAAAGTACCCGTTATGCAATACATTTCATAAATTGAAGGATTACTTAGATAAAACAGAGTAGGAGTTTGATAAAAAATGTTATACAAATAAGTAATAATGATTATCAAACATCCAAAATTCCACATAACACCTTCACTTTAAATTTTTTCCTTCTTTTTTCCTTTCTACAAATACTTACCCCCATCTGTGCATAGCACAATACTAGGACCTCTTCCTCTTTCTGGGCTCAACATCTCAATTATTATGGAGGGATGCTGACTCAGGATGGCACATGAGAAGTTGCGGTACAGAAAATGGCCCAGAGATCACCAGTGTGTGTGTGTGTGTGTGTGTGTGTGTGTGTGTGTGTCTGTTTGTGTGTAGTCAGTGAACTGTAATGAAACAATGTGTGGCAATGTGACTGTTAGTGAGATATGAGTGAACAGTGTGGCATTAGATTATTTAATAAGTTATTTGTAAAAATACCAGGAGTAAATCTAATCATTGTCTCTAACTGTTGTTGTTGTTGTCTTCCGTCCTGAGACTGGTTTGATGCAGCTCTCCATGCTACTCTATCCTGTGCGAGCTTATTCATCTCCCAGTACTTACTGCAACCTACATCCTTCTGAATCTGCTTAGTGTATTCATCTCTTGGTCTCCGTCTACGATTTTTACCCTCCACGTTGCCCTCCAACACTAAATTTGTGATCCCTTGATGCCTCAGAACATGTCCTACCAACCGGTCCCTTCTTCTTGTCAAGTTGTGCCACAAACTTCTCTTCTCCTCAATTCTATTCAATACCTCCTCATTAGTTATGTGATCTACCCATCTAATCTTCAGCATTCTTCTGTAGCACCACATTTCGAAGGCTTCTATTCTCTTCTTGTCCAAACTATTTATCGTCTACGTTTCACTTCAATACATGGCTACACTCCATACAAATACTTTCAGAAACGGCTTCCTGACACTTAAATCTATACTGGATGTTAACAAATTTCTCTTCTTCAGAAACGCTTTCCTTGCCATTGCCAGTCTACATTTTATATCTTCCCTACTTCGACCATCATCAGTTATTTTGCTCCCCAAATAGCAAAACTCCATACTATTTTAAGCGTCTCATTTCCTAATCTAATTCCCTCAGCATCACCCGACTTAATTCGACTACATTCCATTATCCTCGTTTTGCTTTTGTTGATGTTCATCTTATATACTCCTTTCAAGACACTGTCCATTCCGTTCGACTGCTCTTGTGAAGAGTAACTAAGCCCTGACTTCTGTAGGATGAGTTTCATGTGTCTCAGCTCTTGCGATTCACCACTGTGTAAGTCTGTAATTTAACAGTAGAATCACATCGCAAGTTGTAGATACTATCTGTATGGCAGAAGACTTGTGTGCACGAGTACATCGTAATCCAGTAATCTCGAGCCTTATGTAGACCATTTGAAATAATGACCTTGTATATGTGAGGACCTTCTAACTGTCTCTTCTGAGCAATACTTACCCATTTATAGTTCTAAAACCTGAAGTCTCTAACTAGATGTCTGTAAATACACTCCTGGAAATGGAAAAAAGAACACATTGACACCGGTGTGTCAGACCCACCATACTTGCTCCGGACACTGCGAGAGGGCTGTACAAGCAATGATCACACGCACGGCACAGCGGACACACCAGGAACCGCGGTGTTGGCCGTCGAATGGTGCTAGCTGCGCAGCATTTGTGCACCGCCGCCGTCAGTGTCAGCCAGTTTGCCGTGGCATACGGAGCTCCATCGCAGTCTTTAACACTGGTAGCATGCCGCGACAGCGTGGACGTGAACCGTATGTGCAGTTGACGGACTTTAAGCGAGGACGTATAGTGGGCATGCGGGAGGCCGGGTGGACGTACCGCCGAATTGCTCAACACGTGGGGCGTGAGGTCTCCACAGTACATCGATGTTGTCGCCAGTGGTCGGCGGAAGGTGCACGTGCCCGTCGACCTGGGACCGGACCGCAGCGACGCACGGATGCACGCCAAGACCGTAGGATCCTACGCAGTGCCGTAGGGGACCGGACCGCCACTTCCCAGCAAATTAGGGACACTGTTGCTCCTGGGGTATCGGCGAGGACAATTCGCAACCATCTCCATGAAGCTGGGCTACGGTCCCGCACACCGTTAGGCCGTCTTCCGCTCACGCCCCAACATCGTGCAGCCCGCCTCCAATGGTGTCGCGACAGGCGTGAATGGAGGGACGAATGGAGACGTGTCGTCTTCAGCGATGAGAGTCGCTTCTGCCTTGGTGCCAATGATGGTCGTATGCGTGTTTGGCGCCGTACAGGTGAGCGCCACAATCAGGACTGCATACGACCGAGGCACACAGGGCCAACACCCGGCATCATGGTGTGGGGAGCGATCTCCTACACTGGCCGTACACCACTGGTGATCGTCGAGGGGACACTGAATAGTGCACGGTACATCCAAACCGTCATCGAACCCATCGTTCTACCATTCCTAGACCGGCAAGGGAACTTGCTGTTCCAACAGGACAATGCACGTCCGCATGTATCCCGTGCCACCCAACGTGCTCTAGAAGGTGTAAGTCAACTACCCTGGCCAGCAAGATCTCCGGATCTGTCCCCCATTGAGCATGTTTGGGACTGGATGAAGCGTCGTCTCACGCGGTCTGCACGTCCAGCAGGAACGCTGGTCCAACTGAGGCGCCAGGTGGAAATGGCATGGCAAGCCGTTCCACAGGACTACATCCAGCATCTCTACGATCGTCTCCATGGGAGAATAGCAGCCTGGATTGCTGCGAAAGGTGGATATACACTGTACTAGTGTCGACATTGTGCATGCTCTGTTGCCTGTGTCTATGTGCCTGTGGTTCTGTCAGTGTGATCATGTGATGTATCTGACCCCAGGAATGTATCAATAAAGTTTCCCCTTCCTGGGACAATGAATTCACGGTGTTCTTATTTCAATTTCCAGGAGTGTATATGTGTATACGAATTAAATTATTTTAAATTGGTCTAAACTTGTAAATACTTTGACAGGTCCTATATCATTGTAAAAAGAGATCTACGGATGAATAAAGCTACTACTACTATTACTACTGCTGCTACTGACGTCACAGACACAAACGTAACGAATTGCTAAAAGTGATCTTCGCTGTAGGAATATGTGATTACAGTCTGTTTGAAACATTACGATACAGAAGTCTTTTACTATCGTGACATCTGTGAATACTCCATAGCCATTTGTAACACAAAACGTAAATCTCGAAACCAGTGTTACTAATCGTAAAAAAAAGTTCTTTGAGGTACGTGAAATGAAGTAAAAGATACGAACCGCATTGCGGAAGAAGTCGTGAGGACGTTGTTGAAACCGTTTTGTTAAACAACGGTTCGTCTAACACGTAGTTGTGAAGAGTAACTTGTGTAGGATGAGTTTTATGTGCCTCAGCTCTTGCGATTCACCACTGTTTAAGTCTGCAGTTTAACTGTTGAATCACATCGTAAGTTGTAGATAATATGTGTATGGCAGAAAACTTGTGTGCACGAGTACATCGTAATCAAATGATCTCGAACCTTATCAAGACCATTTGGAAGAACGACCTTCGATAAGTGGGGACCTTCTAATTATCTCTTCTGATCAATACTTCCCTACTTACAGTTCTAAAATCTGAAGTCATTCTGAGGTAGTACTAAAAGATATTGGACAAAAGGATTTAACCGTAATTCGAAGAAACAGCCTCTGTTTCAGACATCTGTTCGTTTAATTATTAAGTCCGTTTGTCATATCCAGTAAAATATGGATCTTTCTATTGCATTTGCAGTTAACATACATGTAGCAACTTGTTGAACAGCTTTATTCCCATATAGTAAGTACCTTTCTAGCTAAGACTTGAATTATTATGAAGCTCTTCTTTACAACCGCTCACCTGTCTTGCCCCTGGCTTACGAGCAAGCAGAATTCTTGGTTCCTGTTCAGCATGGTACTGAAGTAGTTTTCGACCCTAAGAGTTTGCGGGCACCATTTCGCGTCCTCTGTGTAGTCAGAATTTACAGCTACGGAATGCACTTAGCCTTGCCGAAACCCGGCAGCACTGAGCATATCGGCGCTGCAGAATTGCTGTTTCCAGCTCCGAATTCGGTTATATAAGCACCGCAGGTCAGCTGACAGGAATTCGTTAATAGTAAATGCCTTAAGTTCTGTTTGGTTGATTTCTGAGCTTTCCACTCTCAATGCCAGGCAAGGTGGAGCCTTTCTTAACTTCAGTGCTAATCAGCATCAACCAGTTAGTATTTCCATCGAATAAACTGGGGCGCGATTTCGAGTCAAGTCTACACTCATGCTCATAAATTAAGGATAATGCTGATACATGCTGAAACAACTCTCTGGTGGGCAGTTTGCGGGTTTAAATCACCTCGGGGTATGACCATGTGGTGCATTCGACCTGCGGTCGTCCACATACGCAGAGGCGTGTTGGTGCATGTCAGAATACGGAGCAGCCGGCAAGTGTGCAGACGTTTTCAGACGTGCTAATGGTGAGTGTGTGTTGAAAATGACTCAAAGAACACATATTGTTGACGTTATGACGGGTAGGATACTAGGGCGAATGGCGGCTGGTAAAACACAGCAGGTCGTAGCACGGGCCCTCCGTGTGCCACAAAGTGTGATCTCAAGATTATGGCAACGATACCAGCAGACAGGAAACGTGTCCAGGAGCTACAGTACGGGACGTCGGCAGTGCACAACACCACAAGAAGACCGATATCTCACCATCAGCGACAGCTCACGGCCACGAAGTACTGCAGGTAGCCTTGCTCAGGACCTTACCGCAGTCACTGGATCAGTTGTCTCCAGACACACAGTCTACAGACGACTAAACAGACCCACGGTCACAGGAGAGCCCGTAAAGCCCGGTAACAAGAACACAGTACATCGTCATTGGAACAATGGTCCCAGGTTATGTTCACGGACGAGTCCAGGTATAGTCTGAGCAGTGATTCTCGCCGGGATTTTATCTGGCGTGAGCCAGGAACCAGATGTCCTTAATGTCCTTGAAAGGGACCTGTATGGAGGTAATGGTTTGATGGTGTGGGGTGGGACTATGATCGGTGCACGTACACTCCTGCATGCCTTTGAGAGAAGAACTGTAACAGGTCAGGTGTATCGGGACGTCATTCTGCACCAGTATGTCCGCCTTTTCAGGGGTGCAGTCGATCCGACCTTCCTCCTGATGGATGATAACGCATGGCCCCACCGAGCTGCCATCGTGGAGTACCTTAGAAGATATCAGGCGAATGGAGTGGCCTGCCTGTTCTCCAGACCTAAACCCCATCGAGCACGTCGGGGATGCTCTCGCTCGATTTTTCGCTGCACGTCTTCTAATCATTACGACACTTCAGGAGCTCCGACAGGCACTGGTGCAAGAATGGGAGGCTATAACCCAGCAGCTGCTCGCCCATCTGATCCAGAGTATGCCAACCCGTTGTGCGGCTTGTGTACGTGTGCATGGCGATCATATCCCACATTGATGTCGGGGTACATACGCAGGAAACAGTGGCGTTTGTAGCACATTGTGTTTCGGGACTGTTTTCTCAACTTATCGCCAATACCGTGGACTTACAGATCTGTGTCGTGTGTGTTCCCTATGTGCCTATGCTATTAGCACCAGTTTTATGTAGTGCCACGTTGTGTGGCACCACATTCTGGAAACATCCCCCAGGCTGTGGCTAAGCCATGTCTCCACAGTATCCTTTCTATCAGGAGTGCTATTTCTGCGCCGGCCCCGGTGGTCTCGCGGTTCTAGGCGCTCAATCCGGAACCGCGCGACTGCTACGGTCGCAGGTTCGAATCCTGCCTCGGGCATGGATGTGTGTGATGTCCTTCGGTTGGTTAGGTTTAATTAGTTCTAAGTTCTAGGGGACTGATGACCTAAGATGTTAAGTCCCATAGTGCTCAGAGCCATTTGAACCATTTTTGCTATTTCTGCAAGGTTCGCAGGAGAGCTTCTGTAAAGTTTGATAGGTAGGAGACGAGGTACTGGCAGAATTATAGCTGTGAGGACGGGTCGTGAGTCGTGCTTGGGTAGCTCAGATGGTAGAGCACTTGCCCGCGAAAGGCAAAGGTCCCGAGTTCGAGTCTCGGTCCGGCACACAGTTTTAATCTGCTAGGAAGTTTCAATTCACATAATATTGGAAAAATACAGTGTTTTAGTGACTGGAGTGAAATAACAAAGAGTGTCCCACAGATTTCAGTTTTGGGCCCATTGCTGTTCCTTACATGTGTGTAAATGACCTTCCACGCAACGTTCTACAATCAAAATTACTACTCGTACTTCTGGTAGATACTAGTGCTATAATTCGGGAGGCGACGGTTCAATCCCGTCTCCGGCCATCCTGATTTAGGTTTTCCGTGATTTCCCTAAATCGTTTCGGACAAATGCCGGGATGGTTCCTTTGAAAGGGCACGGCCGATTTCCTTCCCAATCCTTCCCTAACCCGAGATTGTGCTCCGTCTCTAATGACCTCGTTGTCGACGGGACGTTAAACACTAACCACCACCACCTAGTGCTATAATAAACCATATTACAGAGAAAAGAGCAGAATATATTATTAATGACGTTCCTCAAAGAATTTTAAGTGGTTCACTGAAAATGGACTCTCCCGTAATTTTGACAAAACACTCTCATTCAGTTCTTTAGAACTAATAGAGTTACACTAGCAGCTGATGTACCACATAACAGGAGTCAGTGAATAGGGTAAAATGCTCCAAATTTTTGGGTGTACATATTGCTGAAAACCTGCAATGGACAGAGCATATTCTGACCTTCCCAAACAATTAACTTCAACTACTTTCGCTCTCCGTATAATTGCTTCTCTTGAAAACAAAAGAATCAGTCTTCTAACGTATTTTGCATGTTTCCACTCAGTAATGTCTTGTGGAACAATTTTCTTGGGTAACTCACCACTTAGACAGAAAGTATTAATTCCATAAAAGCGAGCAGTAAGATTAACCGTGATCGTCATGTAGTAATCCCTTCAATGAGTTACGCATGTTATCTGCACCATCACAATACATATACCGTATTTTCTAATGAAGTTCGTCTTAAATAATCCGTCACAATTTGAGAGGAACAGTGCTGTCAATAACTACAGCACTAGAAGAAAATATGATCTTTATTATCATTATTAAGGCTGTTAGTGACTCAAAAATGTTTTCATTATGCAGCAAAAAATTCCGGTTCATTTTCCCAATAACATAAAATGTCCGACAACTAGCAAAGAAAGTTAACCTACCCTATAATCATTTTACTTCGGTCTCGGAAAATGACATACGGCCGGGAGAGCGGTGTGCTGACCACATGCCCCTCCATATCCGCATCCATTGACGGCTGTGGGCTGAGGATGACACGGCGGCCGGTCGGTACCGTTGGGCCTGCATAGCCTGTTCGGGAGGAGTTTATTTTATCATTTTTCTTGGATAACTTCTTCTAATTCATAGAGGAATTTCTATTTTAAAAACTGTAACATCCTATAAACTGATTCGTTCCACGTCATTTCGATAAAGGAATCGTTCAAACGATTCGTAGAACATGTAAGTACTAACTAAATTGTAGCGACGATACCCGTAAATGGGGAAATACATTGACAAAGGAAAGACTGTTCGCCCCAGATACCGGGAATGAGCATCTCGGATGCGGCGAAGCTCGTCGACAGTGTGCGTGCTACTGCCGCGACCAATTAGGGAAAGAGCTTGAAGGACGGTGAAGCCAAGAGCAGGCGACCAGCTGTTGGTCGTCCACGCCTGTTCCCTGGTAATGGAAGTCAGAGGTTTGCCCCTCTGTAAAGCACGACGGGCAGAGATCTGGGGCATACTTGATGACAGAGCTGTATGCTGGTGCAAGCACATTTGTTTTGTAGTACACCATCATGGGCACGATGTTGAACATGAGGCTCCTCAGTAGGTGACCTCCGTGTGTTCCCACACTGACCGTCCAACATCGTCAATTACGAATGCAGTGATTGGTTCAAATGGCTCTGAGCACTATGCGACTTAACTTCTGAGGTCATCAGTCGCCTATAACTTAGAACTAATTAAACCTAACTAACCTAAGGACATCACACACATCCATACCCGAGGCAGGATTCGAACCTGCGCCCGTAGCGGTCGCTCGGCTCCAGACTGTAGCGCCTAGAACCGCACGGCCACTCCAGCCGGCGACTGCAGTGATCTTGAGATTATTACGAGGGTCACTCCAGAAGAAATGCATGTTATATTTTGTAAAAATACTGTTTTTATTCTGCGTGTGTGAAAGTTTTACATTGTGTAGATACATCCTTCCCGCTTGTTTTCAAACTTAGTTCAACCCTTTCCCGTGAGTGGCGCCGTCATAGCATCTCTTCAACATGGCTGCTACACTTGACGCTCGTCAGAAGCAACGTGCTGTCATAGAATTGCTGTGCTGTGAAAACGAGACAGTGGTAAACATCCACAAGAGGTTGAAAAAGGTGTATGGAGAAGCTGTTGTCGATCGCAGTACAGTTAGTCGGTGGGCAAGCAGGTTACGTGATGAAAGCGGGCACGGCAATATTGAGGATTGTCCTCGCAGCAGCAGACCTCGTACTGCACACACTCCAGACAATGTGTAGAGAGTTAAGGAATTGGTCACTGCTGACAGACGCACCACAGTGAACGAATTGTCACGCTACGTTGGGATAGGGGAAGGAAGTGTTTGCAGAATACTGAAAGTGCTGGCTTTAAAAAAAGTTTGTGCCAGGTAGGTTCCCAGGATGTTGACAGTGGCTCACAAAGAAACAAGAAAAACAGTATGAAGCGAACTTTTGGAACAGTACGAGAATGATGGAGATGAATTTCGTGGAAGAATTGTGACATATAATGAAACATGGCTCCATCGTTTTTCACCAGAGACGAAGAGGCAATCAATGGAGTGGCATCATGGAAACTCACACAAGAAAAAAAAAATCAAAACCACACCTTCTGCTGGAAAAGTTATGGCTACGGTGTTTTTCGATTCCGAAGGACTCTTGCTTGTGGACATCATGCGAAGTGGAACCACCATAAAATCTGATGCATATGTGACGACATTGAAGAAACTTCAAGCTTGACTGAGTCGTTTTCGACCACATCGGCAAAAGCACGATGTTTTTCTGTTGCACGACAATGCACGGCCACATGTCAGTCAAAAAACCATGGAAGCGATCACAAAACTCGGGTGGACAACACTGAAACACCGGCCTTACAGTCCTGACCTGGCTACATGTGACTATCATCTCTTTGGGAAACTGAAAGACTCTCTTCGTGGAACAAGGTTTGAAGATGATGACTCCCTTGAGCACGCTGCCAAACAGTGGCTTCAACAGGATGGTCCAGAATTTTGCCGTGCGGGTATACAGGCGCTGGTTCCAAGATGGCGTAAGGCAGTTGAGAGGGATGGAAATTATATGGAGAAATGGAAATATTGTTCCTAAAGGATGTATCTACACACTGTAAAACTTTCAAACATGTAGAATAAAAGATTGATTAAAAAAATGGTGTGCATTTCTTTTTGAGTGACCCTCGTAATTCTGTGGTGTGAATCAATGGACACTTGCTGTCCGGTCGGATGTATAACGTTTATTGTTACATCACGCCAATGGCCGCGTCCGGATACGTCATCAGTCATCATTCAGGTGACCGACTGCTCAGAACGTGCAACAGACACGAGCAGTGGTATGCGACGGGGGATATTCACCGTGGCATCCATGGGAGCTGTGGTTGTAATCAAAGCCACAGTGGAGTAAGTGAGCGTTGTTGGGGACCCCATGCATTTCTTCACACTTGATGTCTTCCCTGACAGCGACGACATCTTCCAGCAACACAGCTGTCCATGCTACAAGACTAGAATCGCTGTACACTGATTTTAGGGGCATGATAGTGAACTCACTCACCTGATTTGTTTCACCAAAGGCCTAAAACTGTCACCAGGACTCGGTTACAGGTTGTCTATCTAACGGCTTCCAGGGCGAACAAAAAATTGATTTCGTAATATAACTGCCCACATTCAAAATGCTGTCATGGTCTACTCGTTAAGAGATAATATTGTAATTTAACATGCTGTCATCGTCTACTCAAGAACAGATAATACTACGTTAAAGGTTCTACATCTATATATATATCTACATGGGTACTCTGCACATCACGTTTGAATGCCTGGCAGAGGGTTCAACGAACCACCTACACAATTCTCTATTATTCCAATCTCGTACAGCGCGCGGAAAGAATGAACACCTATATCTTTCCGTACGAGCTCTGATTTCCCTTATTTTATCTTGGTGATCGTTCCTCCCTATGTAGGTCGGTGTCAACAAAATATTGTCGCATTCGGAGGAGAAGGTTGGTGATTGTAATTCCGTGAGAAGATTCCGTCGCAACGTAAAACGCCTTTCTTTTAATGATTTCCAGCCCAAATCCTGTATCATTTCTGTGACACTCTCTCCCATATTTCGCAATAATACGAAACGTGCTGCCTTTCTTTGAATTTTTCCTATGTACTCCGTCAGTCCTATCTGGTAGGGATCCCACACCGCGCAACAGTATTCTAAAAGAGGACGGACAAGCGAAGTGTAGGCAGTCTCCTCAGTAGGTCTGTTACATTTTATAAGTGTCCTGCCAGTAAAACGCAGTCTTCCCCACAACATTTTCTATGTGTTCCTTCCAATTTAAGTTGTTCGTAATTGTAATACCTAGATATTTAGTTGAATTTACGGCTAATAGATTAGACTGATTTATCGTGAAATCGAAGTTTAACGAGTTCCTTTTAGCACTCATGTGGATGACCTCACACTTTGCGTTATTTAGGGTTAACTGCAACTTTTGACACCATTCAGGTATTTTTCTAAATCATTTTGCAGTTTGTTTTGTCTTCTGATGACTTTATTTGTCGATAAACGACAGCGTCATGTGCAAACAACCGAAGACGGCTGCACAGATTGTCTCCAAAATCGTTTATATAGGTAAGGAACAGCAAAGGGCCTATAACACTACCCTGGGGAACACGTGAAATCACTTTTTTATTCGATGACTTTCCGTCAATTACTACGAACTGTGACCTCTCTGACAGGAAATCACAAATCCAGTTACATTACTGAGATGATTTCGCATTTTACTACGAGTCCCTTGTGTGGTACAGCGTCAAAAGCCTTCCGGAAAGCCAGGAATACGGAATCGATCTGAAATCCCTTGTCAATAGCACTCAGCACTTTTCTCGCTAACATCCACCACCACTGTGAGTGGGCATTGATAATGAATTAAATGAATGGGGAAAGTTGAAAAGTATTCATCGTACTGCACGGACTTCCCCATCGATTTAAACCAATGCCTGCTTACAGCCAGTGTCTGTAATTCATCTGTTTCTTAAGAGGAAGAAAGTTCGTCTCTTACTACATTTTCAGTATCCATGCTCTAAAATATCAGCATAAGGCATGACGTTTTAATATATTCCTCCTTAACTACAAATTTTGTACGCAACACTATCTGCAGATGGTATTCATGTGTACCACTGTATCTACATGCATTTTTAAATCGTTCTACGTTACATCGTTCAGGATATATGACGTCGTAGCCATTTAGATATATGAAAAACTAACCTTTCTTAAAAAGGAGTGCAAGTTATCCAGATTTTTCTCATCCAGTGTATGATTATGAAAGCAGTTAGTGACTTCAAATAAATTTTAAACATAATCTGAAACGTTTTCTACGGTTTTTCTCCTTTGCAGCCAAACACAACAATGAAAGGAATATAATTTATCGCTTGCCAAATATTCTGATATTGAATTTTTCATTTGTTTAGGCCTATAGGAGAACAATCTGAAATTAATGAAAGCAATATAATTACTGTTTTGCATTTTCGATCGCAAAAGTTTTTACTTGTTTAACGTTGAATATTTAACACATTAACTCATTTGCAAAGTTATCACACTTCTGAAACTGTTTCATGCATGGGAGGAAAGGGGGTAAATTACTGGCCGTAACCTAATGGAACACATGTGGGGTGTTATCGGGCGCCGGCCCTGCTTCCACAATGAACCGGCCCGTAATTTACGAGAATTGCGTGACCCATGCGTGCACATCTGCTGCCACGTAGCTCCGGAAACCTAACCACGTCACGCAGAACTGCTGCTGTATCGCATGCAACAAGTGGACTAACATACTGCACTTCACGCTGTCATGATCTTCTGGATCATAAGTGTACACCCTGTACAAGAACTTTTGTTGAAAATTTTATGTTATTTTTTGTGGACTGGCAAGACAGCCAATCCACGAGGACGGGAGGCCGAAAGGCACGCGTTTAAGTTCACGCAGGATGGCGTGAGGTCTGGAAAATGACAAGGTCTTTATAGTAGCAAAAATAGTACGTAGCTTCTGGAATACTTAACTTTAATCCATAATTGGTGAACATCGGTCTGACGGTACATGCATCACAAGATAAATAGCAGTTGATAATGGCGCCTTGCTAAGTCGTAGCAAATGATGTAGCTGAAGGCTATGCTAACTATCGTCTCGGCAAATGAGAGCGTAATTTGTCAGTGAACCATCGCTAGCAAAGTCGGCTGTACAACTCGGGCGAGTGCTAGGACGTCTCTCTAGACCTGCCGTGTGGCGGCGCTCGGTCTGCAATCACTGATAGTGGCGACACGCGGGTCCGACGTATACTAACGGACCGCGGCCGATTTAAAGGCTACCATCTAGCAAGTGTCTTGTCTGGCGGTGACACCACATTATTTGGTGCAGCAATTAAACATCCTAGTTCGAGAGAAGCCCAGTTGCAATATTTAACCTTAGGACGAAGATTTTCTGCATACACATTAATGCCCGAGGATTGGGCACCATTCCTGAAATAATTAGTCACCAACACTTCAACTTGAGTCGACTAAAGTCTATTCAAAATGGTGTACGATCATGGAGTACTTGAATTTCGAAATGATGCAGGAAGTCATAATACGTTGCTTTATTAATACTTGTACTTCGAAATTTATTGGATTAGCGCTAGGGCTTCAGACTAAGCACAAGGAACATATTAGGTTTTTGAGTAGTGCCTGTACATTTTCTGGCACCCAACCTTGTGACAAGCTGGCTAGTAAGTTAATGCTATGTTCCAAGGATCATTTGCACAATGAATCGTAATGACGGGGAACGAATCATTTTACATTCACGTTGCATTAATTTGAAAATATGGATACTTGCAGAACATTTATACGTACTCTTTCCTTAATTTCTGCTATTTATTTTAATTATTATTTAATATACAGTTAGTAATTCCTCCCAACCACCTTTTACACATTTCAGTAAGAAAAATTCTCCTTCAGAATAAGAGTTTTCAAGGAGAAACTTATTCACTTTGTTTTCAAATTTTTCTTCGCATTTTATATCACTGGATAAGTGATCAAAAATTTTAGTTACATGCATTATACACTCTTTTTCGTGCTAAAGACAATCTTAATGGTTATTAATGAATGTTAGATTTCCTTGTGGTATTTTAATTATGTACGTCATTGTTCCTTTTGAACTGCAGTGGATTATTTACAACAAACTTCATGAGGGAATTTAATATGCTGTGTAGCTGTAGTGCCCAACTCCTTAGTAGATGTCTTCAAGATGACCATCGGTGAGCATCACATACTTTTTGAGAAATGAAGACTTTCCTTTTTAAAAATAAGTTAACCCAGAACATTATTCCACATGACACATCACTGAGTGAAAGTACGCATAATGCCTCAACTTACTGATTTGTCTCTCCCCAAGACTTGCAATGATTCTCCGCCAAAATGCTGCTGAACTAAGTTGTTTTATGAGTACCAAAATGCGCTGTTACCAGGTTAAAATCTGACCAGTATGGACACCTAAAAATTGTGAAGTTTCCATCCTATTTATTATTTCCTCGCCGTGCGTTACACGTATCATCGGTGCAGCACCTATAGATGTGCAAAACTGAATACCTCGCTTCTTGTTATAATTGAGAAAGAGGTCATTCGCAGAAAATCAGTGAATGACACTGTTAAGAACATTATTTACCATTTCTTCTGTTGCTACATGTATTACTTACAATACACCCTTGCTGGATTTAAAAAGAATATCTACGAATGTACGGACACCTGACAGACAGTTACTTACCAAGTACAAAAGCAGCTTCAAAAAAACAGAGACATCATTCCCATCCGACTGAAGGACGTTATGTCAGGAGTCGTTTCATGCGCATTATCAGTGGAAACACGAGTTTTATTTGCTAATCCGAGGAGATGTGAAGAAACACGGGAAAGCGACGTGAGCGCGAAACTAACTGGGGAAGTCTGTGGTGCTTCCAGAATGAACAGTGAAAGGGTACGTCGGTTCGCTGACCAAGATTAGTCGCGGTAGCTAGGGAATACGCTTTTACCGCAAATCACTTGCCCCTAAGCGCCAATAAAGAGAAATCCAGTCCAATTAAGAGAGGTTTAACGAGACTCAATAACCAACAGAGTGGCCACGATATCCCCCTTGCGGCACAGTGAAAGCTCTGCTGAAGCCCTGGTTTATGCTGCTACAGACCCGTAATACGGCTTGAATACTTCGCTCGGCGTAGACAGGGGCAATAACCTTTACCTTTTTTATTTGCAGGATATTTTTCGTGCTCTAGGAAGTTCCCATTGCAATTCACGTTAAATGTGCTGGGTATCATACAGTGTCGTTATAATTAATCTTTCGGTATTTGATCCACTGCACACGGAAAACTATGTACCGTATGAGTACCCAACTGTATAGGAATGATGTTCAGACCGTGCATTGGAGGTGTTGCGTTGTTAAGTGTTAGTGTTGTGACTTTCCATTAGGCGCCAGTACCGGTACGGCGACGTAAGGTTAAAAAACGATCATCAGTGTTCAAGTTGCAGACAGTCAGGGTGAGGCAGGACAATGTGAGCAGGACTTTACTCGTAAGGCTGTTTTATCAAAACAGCAGTAACAGCGCCACTGCTCTCCGTGACGAGTATTAACGCTTTCCGTGTTGATGAACGTGATTTGGAAGTTTGAATTAACTGGCGATTTGTGAATTGGTCCTACGAGAGGCTGATGGCCCATCGCGTCACTAATTGAGGCGTTGAGATCAAAAAGGGGATATGTCACTCAACTGATGTTCTGAAATATACTGAAAAACTGTGTAATTCTGAATGGCGTTATTCCCAAACTTTATAGTTAGTCCCGAAGATTCGTGAGGAAGAATGCAATGTCATACCAACAATCTGTAATCAAAGGATGAAGACAACTAATGGAAAATGACTGACACATTCCCTTTTAGATTTAAACAACAGTCATTGCATTGAAATATTGACTTAAGCGGCACAGTCTCTCCACTCGACGATTTGATATGCCATGGAGTGCAATAATTAAGCTTTCTTGCATACCACAGTTTCCTTGAAGCTAACTTTAACCTGCAGATACAAGTGAATTAGTATCATAAAACAAAAATTTACATAATCGTAATACTGTAACCCTATTAAATATATGCCTTAACTATTTGCCTTAAAGATTTTACAAAACGTAGGATAAAGATGTACATAATTCGGGAACGAAATGATTAATAAAATAATATTACAACTGTCATGCCAGTTACCTTATAATAATAATTTGCTGTCCTTACACGATTGGTAATGGAATTTTGGAGTGATCTCGTTGCTTTTGGAAAGAAGGGAAGAATATGAGCACTCAAGTACCCATCCTGTCTATCTTTGTTGGGCATATTGTAGAATTCTGTCAACAATAGTTCCTTCTCAGCAAATGAGAACTTCTCAAAACACTTACGCCGGCATCTGTAAACAGGTATTAGCGTATTATTAACCTATATACTTGGCGAATAACATTTTTACCGATTTCCTGTGTTACAACTCAAACATATATTTCAACTTTGCGTCCATGAAAGCAATTTATATTCACATTTTAGTCTAGTGTTTCTACACAACTTGCCTCTGTTACAGAATATCACATTATGTACAAGGAATCCAAACAATGAACATTGTATGACTGTTTACCTGCAATCTGCACCTGTTTCGCTCCTAGGAACAATGTTTCGTTTCCAGTTCGCATGCTCCAAACCCTTGACCTTCTTTTGTTTAATCACATTCCTCTTCCACAATTCGGAGCGTCTTTGCTTCCTTCTAAATTCATGTAAATCGTCTTCGGACTCGTCTGACGGTTCCGTCACCGAAGCCATTTGGAAATCTCACAGCTGATTACTGCAAACCGCTACAGTGATACCCTCACGCCTCGTGTTCTTTCTTGTAATATAGGGACTTGTCTCCGTGACAAGTCCTCTTTCTGCATGAAACGTAATTTCAACACTCATTTTGACAGGGAGAAATCACTGAACAAGTCCCATTTTAGAACTAACAGACGCGGAATCGTGTGAAAACACCAACTACAGTAATAACTCATCTACCCCAAAAATGGTGACAAGTCCCGTTTCTGATCTCAGCGCCTCATTTTTTGAAGAAGTTACTGTTGGCATGGCTGAATATGCTGGACGCAATAAGCGATCTTCAAGCGGTGGACGAGCTATGGCACGACATCTGAACATTCCATGGTCCACCGTTCGAAAAGTCATGTGAACAATTGTTAAATGGTATCTCTACTGCGCAGTTGGTCGTCACATTGAGCAACGTGTGTTCACAATTAACAAATGTTACCCCCTTCATGAGGAAATTAAAATCTATTTCTTTCAAAAGTTGATTCGTTATTTCTCTTTCGCATCTCCCTACAAATGTTTTCACAAAGTTTCATTGTCATAAGATCACTCGTTTTTCGTGCGAGCCGTCTCAAGTATCGAAAGCTTAATTATAACCACTCTTTATATCAGTACCATTCTATAATCTATATCAGTTAGAGCAGCTGACGTTCGTGGAATCGTAACGCCTGCTACGTTCGCAGCCACCACCTACCATCATGGTATGACGTCTCGAGATGGTCAAAAACAGA
Source organism: Schistocerca americana (assembly GCF_021461395.2). Classification (NCBI taxonomy): domain Eukaryota; kingdom Metazoa; phylum Arthropoda; class Insecta; order Orthoptera; family Acrididae; genus Schistocerca; species Schistocerca americana. The sequence goes on along the minus strand of NC_060125.1, from coordinate 234,935,506 downwards.
CCGAAACCGCTAACAACAAAACAAGGTTTCTTGCGGTCGAGGCTGTTAATGGTCATTTTAAAGTACTAAACAGACGGCTGTTCTCCACGAGAAATGTTCTCAAAAATTACTGTGTCAGTTAATTTCATCTCCAGAGGCAGGTATAGTTCTTTTTCTGCTGAATTTGTTCCAGATCCAATTTATGCAGACGATAAAATATGAGTCTATACTGCGCATCTTGTGTTTGTTGAGCTAGTATTAAGTGCTTAACGGCCTACTACTTTTGTTACTGCGGATTTCAAAATTTTGTTTGTTTCTGCTTTGGATAATCTTTTACTTAAGATTAAACTACAGTTTTCAGCAAGGAATTTCAAAGACCTACACTGGTCACATATAGGATTAGTACCAAAAGAGGTACATATACTGCGAAATAAAAATGTATCTCGCTTAGCCAAAAGTTTCAGTAGCTACCCATTTATAAGTTAAAAATAGTAGCCGCTTTGCGAAAAGTCAGGTATATGCAAGAAGCTGATGCAGTACACACGGAGGACTTATGAGACTAGACTAAAAAGGTGTAGATGCCTTACCTGTCAGCAACCAACCTAAATCCACATGTGCAGGCCATACCGTAGCTCTAAACATACACTATGTGATAAAAAGTATCCGTACACCCACGAAAATATACGTTTTTCATGTAAGGTGCATTGCGCAGGCATCTACTGCCAGGTACCCCATATCAGCGACCTCAGTAGTCATTAGACATCGTCAGAGAGCAGAATGGGGCGCTCCGCGGAACTCACGGACATTCAACGTGGTCAGGTGATTGGGCGTCACTTGTGTCATACGTGTGTACACGAGATTTCAACACTCCTAAACATCCATAGGTCCACTTTTTCCGATGTGATAGTGAAGTGGAAACGTGAAGGGACAAGTGCAGCACAAAAGCGTACAGGCCGACCTCGTCGACTGACAGAGACCGCCGACAGTTGAAGAGGGTCGTAATGTGTAATAGGCAGACATCTATGCAGACCATCACACAGAAATTCCAAATTGCATCAGGATCCATTGCAAGTACTATGACAGTTAGGCGAGATGTGAGCAAACTTGGATTTTATGGTCGAGCGGATGCTCATAAGCCATACATCAAGCCGGTAAATGCCAAACGACGCCTCACTTGGTGTTAGGAGCGTAAAAGTGTGAGGACTAAACAGTGGAAAAACGTTGTGTGGAGTGACGAATCACGGTACACATCGTGGCGATCCGATGGCAGGGCGTATGTGTGGCGAATGCCAAGTGAACGTCATCTGCCAGCATGTGTAGTGCCAACAGTAAAATTCGGAGGCAGTGGTGTTATGGTGTGGTTGTGTTGTCATGGAAGGGGCTTGCAGCCTTTGTTGTTTTGCGTGGCACTATCACAGCACAGGTCTACATTGATGTTTTAAGCACGTTGTTCCTTGCCACTGCTGAATAGCAACAGTGATTGCATCTTCAACACGATCGAGCACCTGTTCATAATGCACGTATTGTGGCGGAGTGGTTACACGACAATAACATCCTTGGAATGGACTGGCCGGCACAGAGTCCTGATCTGAATTCTGTAAAGCACCTTTGGGATGTTTTGGAATGACGACTTCGCGCCAGGCCTCACCGACAGACATCGATTCCTCTCCTCAGTGCAGCATTCCGTGAAGAATGGGCTGCCATTCCCCAAGAAACCTTCCAGCACCTGACTGAACGTATGCCTGCGGGAGTGGAAGCTGTCATCAAGGCCAATGGTGGTCCAATACCATATTGAATTCCAGCATTATCGATAGAGGGCTCCACGAACTTGTAAGTCATTTTCAGCCAGGTGTCCGTATACTTTTGATCACATAGTGCATCTGCAATGGTCGCATCCGGTAAAAGAGGGTAAGGCAATGACAGCAGACTTAGTTGTAAATTTACCTAAGTCGATTTACATGACAGTGTTCGCCTGCATTCGTGCATTTTATGTCAATATAGCAAGTGAATCCAGAAAGATTTTCACAGTAATAAGTCATCATTTTGTGGAAAGCAGCTAGACGTAGTCTAGTAATCATTTAAGAGCAGTCGAGAACACAACAAAAGGAGAATTATTGTCTATGTTAAGTGCAATTTGGCCAGGCCTACTCTTTGCGATCACAGATTGACTCTTGCTATTAATTTCCTTAGCCTGCAGCAGGAATAACGCGGGAGCACATGGCCAATGACAAACACAGACCTGAGCGCACGTTTGTGCCACGTCAGCATTGTTGTGTTCCCATTTCTTCTCGACTGTGGGCATGAGGCCAAGTCTACTTGTAATGTAATTTTCACCCGTAGGTGCATATCCTACCACTGCGATGGAGTTGTGGGTGGGATGGACAAATACTCATGAAAGTTAAAAAAAAAAAAACTCCTCCCGAGCAGGCCTTGAAGGTCCTACGGTACTGACTGGCCGCCGTGTCGTCATGCTCAGCTCATAGACGTCACTGGATGCGGATATGGAGGGGCATGTGGTCAGCACACCGCTCTCCCGGCCGTTTGTCAGTTTACGAGACCGCAGCCGCTACTTCTCAATCAAGTAGCTCCTCAGTTTGCCTCACATGGGCTGAGTGCATCCCGCTTGCCAACAGCGCTCGGCAGACCGGATGGTCAGCCATCCAAGTGCTAGCCCAGGCCGAAAGCGCCTAACTTCGGTAACCTGATTGGGAACCGGTGTCAACATTTTTTTTATTACTAATCTCATTTTGTTCGGTTTTGTTCGTTGTATCTGCTCGGGGCGGACGTCGCAAGACACCCGTTTCAGTTCGTTGTTGATCCATTAACTCAGTATTTTATTACTGAGGGCAGCTAACCCTCCGACCGAGCACGCTGAGAAACCGTGCCGGCAACCACTGCGGCAAATCCGTTGGCACTTGTAAATGTCCTGTGGTCAAATCTTTGACGGTGTAGTAGGGTAGCTCTTAGCAAAGATCTTTGATAAAAGTTAGAGCGAGGGTCATTGTTTATATAGCGCCCCACTTACTAAATGTATTTAAGCTATAGAATGACGAAGTATATTTGGTGCGTGGCTACTACCACAGTGATCATTGCAAAGTACGAAGAATACGAAATTCTTAATAACACAATATACGCTGACTGCAAAGACCGTAATAAGTGGCTGAGACCTTACACAGAAATAGCGCCGGGAATCTCCTGCAATCGAAGTGGCTGCACTGTGGGTGATGTGAAGCTTACATATAAAAAGAAAAGATATGGAAGGAGAGGGAGATGTGTTCAAAGTGTGCGTAAGTGAAATAAAAGTGTTAACCTTCACAAATTACTCATTAGGTGATTTAAATAAAGATACACATATTTCTGGAATAATATGTGAAATGGCAGACTTTGGGGTTCGACTGAAAGCTGGAATAGCATCCACCTGTTGCTAAAAATCTTAATTTAGTCATGAGACGATCTTTAGCAGAAATATCATACGTGATTTAAATAATGAAACACTGAACCAGTTACATGTTTTTTGACGAGTTGCACAATGCTTTGCGAAAATTTATTCTCTTGATCACATACAAATATACAGAGCTATTTTATGTGATGTTTCGGAAAATCGGACAAAAGAAATCAGTCCGACTGTAGTAAATCATAAATCAGTAAAAACACAACTGCAAGGAAATGGAGACAGAACAACACCATACAAACATCACATAAAATACCTGTGTGAATATTTCGTTTCGATAATGAGAATAAGTTATCGGAAAGTGTCGTACTAGGCAGGAAAAACTACTGAAATCGTTTTATATGAATGTGCAGTGTCTGTCCTGTCGAACATGTTCGAAAGAACAGAAGCTGTACATTCATATGATTGACTCGCTTGGATGGGCACATGATCCACCTTCTTCAGTGCGGGAATCTCAGAGTAGCGAGTATGGAGGAAGTAGACGGGGACTGAGGATAGATAGCACTCGGTGGGAATTTGTGTCGGCCGTGAGGTGTAGCGAGATAGTTGCCATAACACTGCGTCCCGGATGGCGTAGTGGTTAATGCATCTGTCTAATGAGGAGATCTCGGGGTTAGGTACACACTTTCCCTCGTCGCCGCTGACTCCACGTAATGTCCCAATGCAGCTAACATCAGTAATCCAATCCCTTTCCTTTCCTTTCTGTCCCCCCTCCCCACTTCCACACTCAATTTACATATACTTAAATCATGAATGGCCGGCCAGTGTGACCGAGCGGTTCTAGGCGCTTCAGTCTGGAACTGCGCGACCGCTACGGTCGCAGGTTCGAATCCTGCCTCGGGCATGGATGTGCGTGATGTCCTTAAGTTGGTTAGGTTTAAGTAGTAGGGGACTAGTGACCTCAGATGTTGGGTCCCATAGTGCTCAGAGCCATTTGAACCATGAATGACACGATTGCAGGCTTTCCAGAAACATCGATTATGATGAATGAAATTAAGAAACAGCGTTTCTTAAATGAATATCGTGTATGCAGATAGGTAAGGCCACTTTCATGAGAGAAACTGAAATGTTTGTTCGCCCGTTCTCAAATAATTTTCGTTGTTCTACGGGGTGTTACAAAAATGTACGGCCAAACTTTCAGGAAACATTCCTCCCACACAAAGAAAGAAAATATGATATGTGGACATGTGTCCGGAAACGCTTACTTTCCATGTTAGAGCTCATTTTATTACTTCTCTTCAAATCACATTAATCATGGAATGGAAACACACAGCAACAGAACGTACCAGCGTGACTTCAAACACTTTGTTGCAGGAAATGTTCAAAATGTCCTCCGCTAGCGAGGATACATGCATCCACCCTCCGTCGCATGGAACCCCTGATGCGCTGATGCAGCCCTGGAGAATGGCGTATTGTATCGCAGCCGTCCACAATACGAGCACGAAGAGTCTCTACATTTGGTACCGGGGTTGCGTAGACAAGAGCTTTCAAATGCCCCCATAAATGAAAGTCAAGAGGATTGAGGTCAGGAGAGCATGGAGGCCATGGAATTGGTCCGCCTCTACCAATGCATCGGTCACCGAATCTGTTGTTGAAAAGCGTACGAACACTTCGACTGAAATGTGCAGGAGCTCCATCGTGCATGAACCACATGTCGTGTCGTACTTGTAAAGGCACATGTTCTAGCAGCACAGGTAGAGTGTCCCGTATGAAATCATGATAACGTGCTTCACTGAGCGTAGGTGGAAGAACATGGCGCCCAATCAAGACATCACCAACAATGCCTGCCCAAACGTTCACAGAAAATCTGTGTTGATGACGTGATTGCAGAATTGCGTGCCTATTCTCGTCAGCCCACACATGTTGATTGTGAAAATTTACAATTTGATCACGTTAGAATGAGGAAGTACAGTACATACTGACGAAACTAAAATGAGCTCTAACATGGAAACTAAGCGTTTCCGGACACATGCCCACATAACATCTTTTCTTTATTTGTGTGTGATGAATGTTTCCTGAAAGTTTGGCCGTATCTTTTTGCAACACCCTGTATATGTTCTCCCACTATATCTTGCTCTGTCCCCGCCCCACTGATGAGTTTTATTATTTGCGTAGTTCGACTCTGTCTTAATGTTGACTAAATTCGTCGAGTGAAAGAGGGGACGGCGCAGCTGATGAAGAAAATGTCGCCTATGGCGATCATTCACCAGTAACTCATGCTGTCTGACTACTTCTCGTAATAACTCTTATTCAGAACCAGTTACAGCGATTTATTTCTGATAAGGTATCAGATAGATTATATAATGGTAAGACAGAGATTTAGGAACCAGGTTTTAAATTGTAAGACATTTCCAGGGGCAGATGTGGACTCTGACCACAATCTATTGGTTATGACATGTAGATTAAAACTGAAGAAACTGCAAAAAGGTGGCAATTTAAGGAGATGGGGCCTGGATAAACTGAAAGAACCAGAGGTTGTACAGAGTTTCAGGGAGAGCATAAGGGAACAATTGACAGGAATGGGGGAAAGAAATACAGTAGAAGAAGAATGGGTAGCTTTGAGGGATGAAGTAGTGAAGGCAGCAGAGGATCAAGTAGGTAAAAAGACGAGGGCTGCTAGAAACCCTTGGGTAACAGAAGAAATATTGAATTTAATTGATGAAAGGAGAAAATATAAAAATGCAGTAAATGAAGACGGCAAAAAGGAATACAAACGCCTCAAAAATGAGATCGACAGGAAGTGCAAAATGGCTAAGCAGGGATGGCTAGAGGAAAAATGTAAGGATGTAGAGGCTTATCTCACTAGGGGTAAGATAGATACTGCCTACAGGAAAATTAAAGAGACCTTTGGAGATAAGAGAACCACTTGTATGAACATCAAGAGCTCAGATGGAAACCCAGTTCTAAGGAAGGAAGGGAAAGCAGAAAGGTGGAAGGAGTATATAGAGGGTCTATACAAGGGCGATGCACTTGAGGACAATATGATGGAAATGGAAGAGGATGTAGATGAAGATGAAATGGGAGATACGATACTGCGTGAAGAGTTTGACAGAGCACTGAAAGACCTGAGTCGAAACAAGGCCCCCGCAGTAGACAACATTCCATTGGAACTACTGACGGCCTTGGGAGAGCCAGTCCTGACAAAACTCTACCATCTGGTGAGCAAGATCTATGAAACAGGCGAAATACCCTCAGACTTCAAGAAGAATATAATAATTCCAATCCCAAAGAAAGCAGGTGTTGACAGATGTGAAAATTACCGAACAATGAGTTTAATAAGCCACAGCTGCAAAATACTAACACGAATTCTTTACAGACGAATGGAAAAACTAGTAGAAGCCGACCTCGGGGAAGATCAGTTTGGATTCCGTAGAAATACTGGAACACGTGAGGCAATACTGACCTTACGACTTATCTTAGAAGAAAGATTAAGGAAAGGCAAACCTACGTTTCTAGCATTTGTAGACTTAGAGAAAGCTTTTGACAATGTTGGCTGGAATACTCTCTTTCAAATTCTAAAGGTGGCAGGGGTAAAATACAGGGAGCGAAAGGCTATTTACAATTTGTACAGAAACCAGATGGCAGTTATAAGAGTCGAGGGACTTGAAAGGGAAGCAGTGGTTGGCAATGGAGTAAGACAGGGTTGTGGCCTCTCGCCGATGTTATTCAATCTGTATATTGAGCAAGCAGTAAAGGAAACAAAAGAAAAATTCGGAGTAGGTATTAAAATCCGTGGAGAAGAAATAAAAACGTTGAGGTTCGCCGATGACATTGTAATTCTATCAGAGACAGCAAAGGACTTGGAAGAGCAGTTGAACGGAATGGATGGTGTCTTGAAGGGAGGATATAAGATGAACATCAACAAAAGCAAAACGAGGATAATGGAATGTAGTCGAATTAAGTCGGGTGATGTTGAGGGTATTAGATTAGGAAATGAGACACTTAAAGTAGTAAAGGAGTTTTGCTATTTGGAGAGCAAAATAACTGATGATGGTCGAAGTAGAGAGGATATAAAATGTAGACTGGCAATGGCAAGAAAAGCGTTTCTGAAGAAGAGAAATTTGTTAACATCGAGTATAGATTTAAGTGTCAGGAAGTCATTTCTGAAAGTATTTGTATGGAGTGTAGCCATGTATGGAAGTGAAACATGGACGGTAAATAGTTTGGATAAGAAGAGAATAGAAGCTTTCGAAATGTGGTGATACAGAAGAATGCTGAAGATTAGATGGGTAGATCACATAACTAATGAGGAAGTATTGAATAGGATTGGGGAGAAGAGAACTTTGTGGCATAACGTGACGAGAAGAAGGGATCGGTTGGTAGGACATGTTCTGAGGCATCAAGGGATCACCAATTTAGTGTTGAAGGGCAGCGTGGAGGGTAAAAATCGTAGGGGGAGACCAAGAGATGAATACACTAAGCAGATTCAGAAGGATGTCGGTTGCAGTAGGTACTGGGAGATGAAGAAGCTTGCACAGGATAGAGTAGCGTGGAGAGCTGCATCAAACCAGTCTCAGGACTGAAGACCGCAACAACAACCACAACCTATGTGCAGTCGGCTCTTGAGGTACCGACTACTGCATTACCGGCCGTTAAATTGCTTCTCCCTACTTTCGCTGCTATACACAAAGTTCCTCCTTATACATTCTTCGGTTTTTTTTGTTTTTTTTTTTTTTTTTTATTCCGAAGTCCAACAACCGCCTCGGGGTATCCCGCCGCCGCGACTCTGGACCTCCCAGGAGCGACGTCATCAGCCTCACTGTGTTTGCTCCATGGCGGCCCGCTACTTGCCGCGTCAACGAAAGTCCGCGTCGGTTGCTGGCTCGGTGTTTGAATTATCTGCACATATAAAAACCAAATACTTCCGCAGTATTTATGCACATAACTAACAAATCCTAGCCCGCAACTCAATTTTATCATTTAATTAGAATTTGTGCTAGGCCTGGGGCGATAGATGGCGCATGCAACAGACCACTTGTCGTCAGTTACACCACAAGCTCACGGAGAAAATTATAATGAACGCTTCGAGCTCCTCCTCTCGCTATCCAAGGTTTCACCCACAGTCATTTCCATTTCTCTTTGTTTTCAAACAACGCACTCGTCACCAACATATGCTGTTGTAAACTGTTTGGTATCCATTCCTGAAAATTTGATACGAAAAATTTTGCGATCGTATAATAGCTCCACCAAAGTAGTTTGGCCAAAGAATTTTGACGAAATCTTAGACAAAGCATTTGTTCGTGTCGGCTGGCTGTTAACACTACATTGCTGCGTCACAAAGACGTACTCTCAGGCCTGTATTTATTGTAGCGCATGGGTGCGGAAGTAGTGAGATCATTTGTGTTCCATGGGGAGGCCATTTCTTGCCAGGAAAATGCTGCAGTTCGCCATAGGCTCTGAAATGAAATGATCGTACGGCATTGTTGGCCGGGAGACTCCATGCGGGGTGTTCACCCGCCGAATTGCAAGTCCTAAAAAACTTGACTTGCGAGTCAATGACGATGAAATTATGATGAAAGACACACAACACCCAGTCATCACGTGGCAGAGAAAATCTCTGACCCCGCCGGGTATCGAACACGTGACCCCGTGAGCGGGAAGGGAGAACGCTACCGCAAGACCACGAGCTGCGTACGCAACAGGTTTTAATGCCATGGGTAACAAAGAAGATGATGGCTGAGTGGGGAAAAACGGTGGCTTGAAGTGGCTGACAACAAGCTGTTGCATCCAGCGTGCATGATGCGTCCCCGATGCTTTCTGCATAACTTATCTCCAGGCAAATGAAAAATATCGCTGTACATCGTGCACATCTAGGTAACGGATGTTTTCTCCTCCACGTTTAAATAACTATCAAGTATATTCTCTTTCAGCATACTTATTCACGCTTTCAGACGTGGCTTTTCCTTACTGACGAGGCACCCTGTGATTGATTCCTGCTTCAGTACTACACTCTCATTTGCATGTCCCTGAGTCCACTTTTACCAACGCCACAGATAGATACATGCCATTCGTGATCTCCTGTTTATGAATGTCAGCCTCTCCCATTCCGTTGTTCCTATTCTCAATCTGCATACTCGTTCCTCTCGAGGCAATACTGTTAGTCTTGTTCATGTCTCTCGCTCCCACTTTTTGATGTCTCTCCAGCAATGCCTGTTGCCTGCTTGTGCTTCAAGTCGACAGTTTGCTTTCTGTCCCTACTAGTGTTCGCATTTCTACGCGTGGTTTGCTTTGCGCCAAGCCTGTTCCGTAAGAGTCTTTTCTTTCCCGCACTGTGCGAAGGCTACACACGTGCTCCGTCTTCATTTCGATCCGTTCGCTCACATCCATAGACTTCTGGTGTGTAATTACTTACGTCTCCATTGTCCTTGACTAAGTCTCTGCGCACCACTCCATCAAACGAAAGATTCACGTCTTCCCCGACTACGTGGAAGCAATGCGTCACTTTCATTACGCTTCTCGTTCGTAATTCGAAGGTTACAGTTCGCTCTGTCTTCACAAGCATATTAACAGGTCCCTGAATCCTACGACCTTCAGGCGGATTACGCCTCCCGCTATCTTTCAAGCTGCTTCTTGGCACTGCGCTTCTTCACACTTAGTTATCCACAAGATTCTCTTGCAATTCTTTGCCTCTTCCTGCAGTTCTTTGCCTTCTTTGCCTCCAGCTCTACAAATTCATTTCAGTTTTCGCAGTAGATTGTCAATATTTTTCCGGGAAGGAATAAGGTGGCTGCTTTCTTATGCCCTTAGTTTCCTTGCAGTTTTCTGTTTCTCTGTGCATGGCAGGTGGACTCCATGCAGTCTCTCGCGTACTGACCAGTTCCCTTACATTTGATACTTGTCACGGGATTCAGTGTGTACACGGACCTCTGTGTCTAGGCACGTTACTCTACGAACACCTCACTACATGCAGTCCGCCCGTTTTTTTTTCCTTTTTTTAAATTTTTAAAATATAGCAGCAGTGTTTTGCTTATTAATTTCATATAAATACCGAATAACTTAAGTGAACTCTCGCCACTCCCTTTGTGCACTGAACCGCGCGGTCGCAAGTCAAACACTTCACGTTGAACTACAAGTGGAAGTATCTAGATTGCTCAAACTCATATTTTAAAACATTGCAGGAGTGTTTTGATACAGATTTCATATAAATTGCGGCTGAGTTTGCCAACTACCTACAATTCATTAAAATAATACAACCTCTTGGCCATTACACCAATTTCATTTTATCTATACAGAGTATCCAATGTCACTGACGAGTTATTTTATAGTTATAAATAATTAATTATGTTGCTCCTGTTCTTCTTTGGTGGCTCTGGTTGTCAGCAGGAATGTACTGTAGCCCCACCTAGTGACCATGCGTTGTACCTCTCTGTGCTCATAGCCTGAATTCTGTCAGTCTACTCATGTTCGATGCAAGACAACAACGTAACTATGCAATCCTGTAGTTTTATCGGAACCAGGAAGTATTCTTTTGTAAAATTATGGATGCTTCTAGTTTTCAAGAGTAGCGTCGTTTCATTTTCATACGCGTGACTCATCTGTAATTATATTACGTTCCTTCTATTTGTCATATGCTAGCGCTAAGTGCCTCCACATATTTGTATTACATATGCATAAATTTTTTATGTACAGATTCTGATGATGGCTAACGTCGAAAAGCGTAAAAACGGATTAATAAATGAATTAATACACCTTTCTAGTTTTCTTTGCAGAACAATACCCTCATTTGCGACCACTTTAGCAAATTGCTGACTACGCAAATTATTGACCATGGTCGCCCCCTCCTGTGCGCCTGCATGGCATACCTTGGCTCATGCCACTTATTTTGTGCGTTCAGCCATGTGCCGTAGTTCAGTCCAGTCTGGGCTGTATCAGGCTAGGAGTACAGTTGTCGTAACACGTGGATGCCATATATTTTGTTTCACGTTTCTCTATTATTTAGTAGCTTCGTTACTTAAAGCTATTCCACCTGATTAAGAAGTGGAGTTGACTAATACATCTCAAATATATAATCTGTTACTCTGAGTAGTACAATGTGCTTTTCACCACAAAAAAATGGTTCAAATGGCTCTGAGCACTATGGCACTTAACTTCTAAGGTCATCAGTCCCCTAGAACTTAGAACTACTTAAACCTAACTAACCTAAGGACATCACACACATCCATGCCCGAAGCAGGATTCGAACCTGCGACCGTAGCGGTCGTGCGGTTCCAGATGTAGCGCCTAGAACCGCTTGGCCACCCCGGCCGGCTTTTCACCACAAATTTATTGCTAACAGTATGCTTTCTTTCGATTAATGAATATCATGTCATTGAAGTTCTGCTCCTAGTATACTGTATCACAAGTTCGAAGTATGAAACATAAGTCATCCGTGCAATAAATGTCATAACATCTCATTATTCCATAACACACCAACCAATACCTACTGCACTTTACAGATAATGATTAATTAACTGAATTGGTAAGAGGTTCGCTTACCAGTCCTGTTTGTCAAGACAACTCTAAATGCTTAAAAACGGGCTTCTTATGTAAATGGCGACTCTTGCCAAGGATTCTGGCAAATGTTCAGAGAGTGCCACAGCAAGGTTATTTGTACTATATAACAGTCGACTTTTGAGGACTCGAAGCTTGATTAATAGTAGAAGCACTGTGGCACAACCTGATTTGTTATTTTTGTTAATACTTTTTCGTTAAACAACTCCATATCACGCGCAACTAAACAACTGATTTACAGCAAATCAGCTTTTCTACGAACATTTACAAGCACCATACTGTAGAAGGTTGTTCTAACATCTAAACAAGAGTGTACCAGACCACGACAACAGTCAGAGAAACTTTACACAAGAGAACCCGAATAGAAATGGTGCTGGCGCGCAGCGCTAGTATTTGCCACATGCATATTCCTCTATTGTCTATCCAACAACAGTTACTTCCTTAATGTTGATACAAAAGAATGTTCTGTGCTCTATTACGATTGAGATTACGTAGCTTCATTTCTTACATTTCTCCACAGCAATACATTTAATATTTTGAATTCGTTTTTTGGTATAATGAATTTAAAAACAGTAATACAAAAATACTACTAAAACTGCAGAGTAGGTACTTACATAATTTGTAAATATTTATAAAATATCATTAATTTGTTCCCAGAATTATAAGAGAGATTACCATTCATACTCAAAAAGGTATGTAAATACATCACACAAAATCCTTATTATCTACTGTAAATAACTGTAGATATTACGAATTGCTTTCTCTATAAGCATGTCGTCCAACATAGGCCACATTTCTGGAATAGTCAAAAATGTATACGATACATTAGCTAAAGCTTTCTTGTGTCCATGCTGCCTTTACTTCTTTTAGATATACAAATGCACTCAAATATTCGAATATTTATTCTCCTATTTATACATAGCCAGCATAGATAGATATGAAAAATGTTACATTCATTTTGTGCAAATATCCAAACAAAAATGCAATAATTACATTTACATTATTCTCAGAGAGCATATAGTATCTGTATTTATTCATTATACTCAATGCAGTATCCACATTAACAAAACGTATTTTCACTCGTTACAAATTTCATATTCTTTCAGTGTTCAAGAATATACGTCGTATCTTTTAAAAAACTGCCACCAAGTGGAAGCTATCATTCAAACTTAGCGAATGAAACAAAATTTAATTTATTTACATTCAGTCCTCAACGTGAATAAGTAAGAAACATTTCTGCTGTTCACAACACTTGCACTTAATGCAGCCACATGACTCCTACATAGGTTCAAAATAAATAAATAAATAAATCCCAAACCGATTAAGTAAATGGCTAAATGGCATATGTTGACAAACTACTAGTAAGCAAATGAAATATACTGAAACAGAAACATATATTACAAATATTGTACAGAATTATATCCACGTGGTTTTGTTTGTGTTTCATTTTTTATTTCATTTTATTTATTTATTTTTGATGACAAGTTGATATCCTTAATACCTATGCACTTCATCCGAAAGTAATAAATAAAAAAATTGCTCTGATTTTTATTCTTTCTAATAATTCTACTCACTGTCACTTCACACGTAAATTTTTTGACGTCAATATTGCTAAGAAGGACTACTGGATCCTCAAACTAAAGGGCACAGGGGACCTGCTGACAACGTCCGTATACTGGCAACATAGCTCGTGTGGTTTCTTGAAAATCACGTCGCTTGTGAAGCATCACCACCCTCTACATTCCCCACAAGGCACTGCAGATACGTCGCAGTCGTGCTTGTGAAATGTGACGACGCTGCCGTTCCTCGTAACAGCTCCGCATTTTGACAACTTGTAAAGGATCTTGTCATACCTACCCTAAGCACTCACCCTCACAACAACAGAAAACAAACTGCTCTGGTTCTTCCCAGTCTGTGAAATAACTAATACATCACAGAAGTGCAGCAGTTCATAGTATAACCATGGTGAGCCCTGCACACTTCTCTGTGCTTGTATACGTTCCTTATCGTACATACTATCGTATCCAATATGTCTCGTATACAGTTTGCCTACATGTAGGAGCAAGAGAGAGAGAGAGGCAATATGCTTTGTCAGCAGAATGTACGCAGTTTCGTCTGCAAAAATTCCGCCTCGTCAATGAATTTCCTCTGTGTCCCTCTCTTTCACACAACCGTATTACTCATCAAAAATATGTCAGCTTTGCCAGCAACACACACACACATATTACTTATCAAGAATATGTAAACTCTTCCAACAACACTCTCTCTCTCTCTCTCTCTCTCTCTCTCTCTCTCTCTCTCACACACACACACACACACACACACACACAGTAGTTACGTCAGCTGTCACAAAGTCCCTTTCATGTCTACGATGACTGCATTAAACAAAAAAAAAAGTTTGCATCGTCAGAAAAACACACACATTGTTTATGTCAAGTGTTCAGAATGTTATTTCGACTTCTAAACTGTCAGTATCATCAAAAATATGTAAAGATATTAACAATATTGGTCTAATTTATAGTATTCCCACGTCCAAAATGTATGTTTTATTTACCAAAAATACGCAACATTCATCAGAAACATTGTGTTTATGTAAAGTGTGACAATGTTAGTTGCATATCAATGTTTGAATTATTTATGAAAACTATGTAAAGATATTGACAATATTTGTGTAACTCATTGGTGGCTGTGGCGACATTCCACTGGCTGAATTAAAAATATCTTCTTTTTATGGCCTCAAACGTATTAGGAAATTTTGTCAATAATTCACATATTTCATAATATATTGCATCAAATGAAGTGTGTAGGGAAACAGAAATAAACGCTTATTACAAAGACGCCGTTCTTATGCACAGAGATTGTTACATTCCTGGTCAGCATGACGCGAAGCGTTTGCATACGATTTCGTGAAAGAAGAGAGAAATAGAGAGAGAGGGAGGGAGAGAGAGAGATATTTTGCTTTAGCTATCTTTTTCTCTGTCTGCATGAGAAATAAAACGTAACAGCGACTGCGTCTCCATCGCACGCACAAATATACGGGCGAGCACACATATCGACGCGCAATTCCTCACTGTTTATAAGGTGCGTGCGGGCACGTTTATGACAGTCTTAAGTAGTAAGTATTTTGATGTATGGCTGCGCTAGATACCTGTAGAGGTCGGGTCTGAACTACCATGTTTATGACACTGCCAACAAGCAGTTGCGCAGTAGCCGCTACCGAACTCGATGTTTACTCCTCTTTACTTTGTGTTGTCCTTGCGCGTTGTTCCCTGTTCTTATTGTGACGTGAGTGCAGAGACGAATCTTTGCCACGGGGTTTGAGTACAACTCTCAAAACACCAGATGCGATCAGCGATCCACATGACCATTACGTCACTTCTGCCTCTGCAAGGGAATAGAACAGGGACGTAGGCTGCAAACCCTGTGAGAGCGAGGCGTGGCTTGTCCCACCACACCACTCTTCCCCCACTGCCAGCATTTGTTTACGGTCGCAGCCAACTGCCAGAACAGTGTCAGAACAACATGAATGCCATTAGTGCGAGAAATAATAGGGCATACGTAAATAATTTAAATTTGTAATCTAGATTTTAGGAAACAAATTTAATCAAATTTCCAATATTTAAAACTAAAAGTGTTATACTTACCAAAAGCAGCAACTCCATGACTTTGAGAAGACAGCTTTAAAACAGTTAGTAGAAACGGTATTGGAAATCGATTCTCCGCTCCTTCTTGTTGGTTCACCGGGTGCAAGCCTTTCGATTTGACGCAATTTCGGCGACTTGTTCGTCAATGGGGATGAAACGATAACGATTAGGACAACACAACACCCAGTCCTGAGCGGAGAAAATCTCCGACCCACCCGGGAAGCGAATCCGGGCCCTTAGAATTGACATTCTGTCCCGCTGACCACTCAGCTGCCGGGAGCGGACTTCTTGTTGGTAAACAAATCTGTCACTCTTGAATTGGAATTTTCAGTTTTACGCATGAATGGTCCGCAGCTCGTGGTCTTGCGGTAGCGTTCTCGCTTCCCGCGCGCGGGGTGCCGGGTTCGATTCCCGATGGGGTCAGGGATTTTTGCTGCCTCGAGATGACTGTCGTCTTCATCATCATGATTCATCCCCATTACGGTTGGAGGAAGGTAATGACAAATCACCTCCGCTAGGACCTTGCCTAGTACGGCGGTGCGGGTCTCCCGCATCGTCCCCTACGCTCCTCGCAGTATGGGACATCATATCACACATGAATGACATTTGACACTAGGCCTATATCATCGCTCAGTCGTTCTTCTTTCATAGCGTTCCGTAAAAAAGTGCTAATTTCCTTGAGCATTGAAAAACACCGCTCGGCTTCTGTTGTCGAAATAGGCATCGTAATTAGCAGTTTCAAAAATTTAACAGTCTCTTCGAAAGTATCACAAAACTCGTCCTCTAGAATCAGCGAAAGAAATGGAACTGAGCCGGAAATTGTCCTCAACAAAGGCCTAGCATTGCAGACTTCAACTTTCTTTTTTCCAGAAATGAATATGTGTCCGTAATTTCAAGGTATTTGTCTGGAAAATGTGTGATATATTTGTCAAACTGATTTACATTAAACAAACTGGCTGCATTGAGGTGTCCAGTGAACTGAAAACGTAGTTTTATTTAAAAAAAGGATAGTATCGGCCATTTGCAAAGTGCCTCTTTGTTTATAAAGTGCCTTTTGTACTTGGCAGGAGCTGTTTCGTCATTTTCACACTTTTTCGTTAATGGTGGAGTCAATATCATCTCCGATGTTTTGCATCGCTGCTTCAAAATTCTGGTTATCATTTCAGTTACCATCTTTCGAAACCGATCAAAAAGTATGTCCACATGAGCATTATCTTATAGAAAAATGATAGCCAGAAAATTAATTCCTTACCATACAGTTTTTGTTTCTACTAACTAGTTACCTCAAGAGTAGAGGATTGTTTTATGCTCTCTCATGTCTCAGTGGCTTCTGTGACGGTAGTAAGATCTTCCCAATTTTCATAAACATCCTTTACTACTCGCGAATGGTAATTTTATGTCGTGCGAGACACGAGGGGCAAGCTTTCCTGAATAATGCTATGCAACACTTTCGATCTCTGTGGCGAATTTGAAAAGAAGGAAGAAATACTTCAAAGATGTGCAAAGAAGATGCGAGATTTGCAATTAACATAAGCTGCCGTAGACACAATAAGATTGAACTGGTGCGCATAACGAAGGATGTAATTTGCATTTCGATATTCATCTTTAATTAATTTCCGTACCCCATTTGACTTGCCGCTCATAATATTTACACCGTCGTAACTCTGAGCTATTAGTTTTGATCGTTAATCACAAATTAAGGTTTCAATTTCTTTCAGAATATTTTCTGATATAGTGTGAGCGTTCTGGATTAACAAAGTTCCCCAAAGGGGTTTTCCGTCAACAATATATCACAAAACAATAACCAATTCGAATTCGCAAGTCACATCTGTAGGTTTATCCGCGATTATTGCAACACAATCGGCACGTTTTATTTTTTACGTAGTTCCTCTTGGTACACTTCCAATATGCATTGCAGTAGTTCGTTCTGAACAGTGTTCCAAATGACACTGAATACTGATCCTTGACTAAGATGAACTTAAGAATTTATTCAGTTCCGCAATAAACTGACCTATCTCACGAGAACCCTCTTATTTTGAGATGGATCAGATTCAGCGTGACCTCTGAGACCCGGTTACAAAGCGCCACAGAACCCAGTACAGTTTACAATTAAATTCAGTAAATATACGTTTTTTTCTACTTGTCAGTTGTGGCTATCATATGTTTGTCTATAATGCTCATCTAATTTCTGCTGAATGTTCCTTTTCCTTTGAAATGATAGACTCAGAACATTATTCATGTGTCGCTTTGACATTGCATATACTTTCATTTTCGCCCAACATCAGCTCTTCCTGTCAGATTCTGGAGTGGCCTACCTAGTGCTTTTATATGCATTTTTTCACTGAGAGTCCTGTCGCTAAATAGAGTTTTTAATAATTCCCTTAATTCGTTTATGTTTGTAAAATTCCCAGTTAAGTGAAGTTTTCACTTGAAAAAAGCACTCTGCACGGAGCTATACTACTTTATTTACCTGACCTCACAATGAACTACAATGTGTTTTGACGGTACTATATTATACGAACATGGTAAACATAAAAGGAAACACTACACTGTAGTTTTGAAAACAGGTGCTCAACTCGTGATGAATAAGTACAAAAAGCCTTACTGTTATGAAACATGAGCCGGCTGGGTGGCCGAGCGGTTCTCAGCGCTTCAGTCTGGAACCGCGCGACTGCTACGATCGCAGGTTCGAATCCTGCCTCGAGCATGGATGTATGTGATGTCCTTAGGTTAGTTAGGTTTAAGTAGTTCTAAGTTCTAGGGGACTGATGACCTCCGATGTTAAGTCCCATAGTGCTCAGAGCCATTTGAACCATTCGTGAAACATGCTAATATTGATGTTTGCCTCTTACTTCAAAATCTCATAATTATATTCAAATCATATACAGTCATTTATAATAATATTTAAGGGTATTATCTACGCATCCGATTTAATTAAGCATTAATTTGCGTTTCCAAATGCATTACCATTAACTCGCAGAAAGATTGTACCTCTGGACTACAGGAAGTCTGAGTCCTGAATGTATTCTAACAATGTCGCTAGATGGCAGAGTCGTGCTTCTGTAGTTTCTGTATTTTACTGCTCTCTTGACAAGAGGAACGTAAAGCTCTGAGTCAGAGAAACCTTGGCCCTAACACCCCCCCCCCCCAATTAGCACCCTGTAGAGACCGACAGAGTAGCCTTTTGCACATCGTCTATGAGCGTGCAGACGATGTCAATCAGGAGTTGGCTCCAACCTTCGAAAAATTACCCCACTCTCCTAACGCATGCATTCGTCATACGTCCCACATTGATTTTTGGGGTAATTTCGCACAGTGCTGCTTGTCTGTTAGCACTGACAACTTCACGCAAAGGCCGCTACTCTCTGTCGTTGAGTGAAGGCCATCGACCACTACGTTGTCTGTGGTGAGAGGTAACGCCTGAAATTTGATATCCTCGGCACAGTTGTGACACTGTGGATCTCGGAATATTAAAATCCCTAACGATTTCTGAAATGGAATGTCTCATGCGTCTAGCTTCAACTACCATTCTGCATTCCATCTATGTTAATTCTCGTCGTGCGGCCATAATCACGTTGGAAATCTTTTCACATACACTACTGCCCATTGAACTTGTTACACCACGAAGATGACGTGCTACAAACGCGAAATTTAACCGACAGGAAGAAGATGCTGTGATATGGAAATGATTAGCTTTTCACACAAGGTTGACGCCGGTGGCGACACCTACAACGTGCTGACATGAGGAACGTTTCCAACCGATTTCTCATACACAAACAGCAGTTGACCGGCGTTGCCTGGTGAAACGTTGTTGTGATGCCTCGTGTAAGGAGCAGAAATGCGTACCATCACGTTTCCGACTTTGATAAAGGTCGGATTGTAGCCTATCGCGATTGCGGTTTATCGTATCGCGACATTGCTGCTAGCGTTGGTCGTATCACTAGCAGCATGGCTGTAACGGATCGTGCAGCCACGTCTCGATCCCTGAGTCAACTGATGGGGACGTTTGCAAGACAACAACCACTGCACGAACAGTTCGACGACGTTTGCAGCAGCATGGACTATCAGCTCGGAGACCATGGCTGCGGTTATCCTCGACGCTGCATCACAGACAGGATCGCCTGCAATGGTGTACTCAACGGCGAACCTGGGTGCACGAATGGCAAAACGTCATTTTTTCGGAGGAATCCAGATTCTGTTTACAGCATCGTGATGGTCGCATCCGTGTTTGGCGACAACGCGGTGAACGCACATTGGAAGCGTGTATTCGTCATCGCCATACTGGCGTACCACCCGGCGTGGTGATATGGGGTGCCATTCGTTACACGTCTCGATCACCTCTTGTTCGCATTGACGGCACTTTGAACAGTGGACGTTACATTTCAGATATGTTAGGACCCGTGGCTCTACCCTTCATTCGATCCCTGCGAAACCCTACATTTCAGCAGGATAATGCACGACCACATGTTGCAGGTCCTCTACGGGCCTTTCTGGATACAGAAAATATTCGACTGCTGCCCTGGCCAGCACATTCTCCAGATCTCTCACCAATTGAAAACGTCTGGTCAATGGTGGCCGAGCAACTAGCTCGTCACAATACGCCAGTCACTACTCTTGATGAACTGTGGTATCATGTTGAAGCTGCATTGTCAGCTGTACCTGTACGCGCTATCCAAGCTCTGTTTGACTCAATGCCCAGGCGTATCAAGGCCGTTATTACGGGCAGAGATGGTTGTTGTGGGTACTGATTTCTCAGGATCTAAACACCCAAATTGCGTGAAAATGTGATCACATGTCAGTTCTAGTATAATATATTTATCCAATGAATACCCGTTTATCATCTGCATTTCTTCTTGGTGTAGCAATTTTAATTGCCAGTAGTGTAAATCGCCTGGGCACAAATGACAGCTCTACCAGTGCTCTGACCTTCTATATCTTGTGTGCACGATACTGCCGCTATCTGCTCATGTGCATATAGTAGTGGTAGTATGTTATTCTGCCTTACGGCAGACCACCGAGCGAGGTGGCGCAGTGGTTCGACACTGGACTCGCATTCGGGAGGACAACGGTTCAATCCCGCGTCCGGCCATCCGTGATTACCCTAAATCACTCCAGGCAAATGCCGGGATGGTTCCTCTGAAAGGGCACGGCCGACTTCTTCCCCATCCTTCCCTAATCCGATGAGACTGATGACCACGCTGTCTGGTCTCCTTCCCCAAAACCAACCAACCTTACGGCAGGTCTTGTCATGGGTTAAGCCTCTTCCACTTTTGTCTGTCCATAGCCAATCTTTTCATTTCTTAATATTTGTCGCCTTTCATTTTGTCTAGTATTTCATATCTTCTTTTTCCTCTTCCCCTTTTTACCTTCACTATTCCATCTATTTCTTTCTTCAATAAACAGTCCATCCTCAAACAATGTCCAATCCACTTCCGTTTTCTCTTTCTGATAACGTTCAGCATGTTTCTTTCTTCTCCAACTCTTCTTAATACTTCTTCATTCCTTACTCGGTCTTTCCGTTTCACTTTTTCCATTCTTCTCCATATCCACATCTCTAGTGCCTCCAATCTTCTTTCATCTTCCTTCCTCAATGTCCAGGTCTCCGCACGATATAGTTCAACGCTCCAGATGTAACATTTGGCAAGTCTTTTCCTTAGATCTTTGTTTAGTGGTCCACAAAATAATTTCTGTTTCCTCTTGAATCCTTCTTTTGCCATTGCAATTCTTTTCCTAATTTCTGTTGAGCAATACATATCATCCATTATTACACTTCCCAAGTATTTGAAGTTATTCACTTGCTCTATTTCCTCTCCACCTATTTTCATACGGCATTTTCTCCACTTTCCACCAGCTACCAAGCTTTTCGTTTTCTTCTTGTTAATCTTCATTCCATATTCCTCTAATTTTGTGTTTAGATCATCTAACATTTGTTCCATATCTGTTGCACTCTGTGCCATCACAACCATGTCATCTGCAAATCTTATACACTCCACTCTCCGACCCCCTATAGAAGCTCCTCTCCTTCGATCAAAACTTACACTAATAATTACCTCCAGATATATATTGACCAGTGTTGGTGACAAACAACAACCCAGTCTTACACCTCTTCCCAGTTCTATTTCTTTACTCATCACACCACATATTCTTACTCTTGCTCTCTGTTTCAAACATAAATTTCTAATTAGCCATCTATCACTCCAGTCAATTCCATGTTTCCTTAGGATTTCCATCAGTTTGTCCCATCTGACACAGCCAAAAGCCTTTTCAGGATCTATGAACACAACATACACCTACCTTTTCTTCTCCATGTACCTCTCCCCCATCACTCTCAGTAGCCCAATGGCCTCTCTAGTTCCCACTCCTCACCTGAAACCAAATTGTTCATCTCCTATTACATAACTCAGTTTTCCATATAGCCTTCTGTTGAGCGCCCTCAGCAAGACTTTGGCTGCATGCGATATCAGTCTCACTGTTCTATGTTCCTCACACTTTTTGCCGTTCTTTTTCTTTTCTATAGGTATTAAGATACTTTCTGTAAAGTACTTTGGCCATTTTCCTGTCATGTATATTTGATTACACAATTCAGTCAACACCCTTTTCCCTTCTTTGTCCAAAGACTTTACAGTTCTGCAGGAATCTCATCAATTCCCACTGTCTTTCCATTTTTCATCTCCTTCATAGATTCTTCAGTCTCACTACTTAGTATTGCATTTCCTTGGTCATCATCTGCAACTTTATCTTCTTCTTCTATCCCAAGGTCTTCTTCACTTCACATGGTCGGCTGTCTGCAGCGTATAGCCATTCTATATATTCTTCCCATCTTCTCATTATTTCTTGGGGTTCACTCACCATTTTACCGTATGCTGCCTCTACTTCCTTTAGTCCATTGTTGTTTCTCTTTTCTCTGAATGTCAAATCCATTGCTTCTTTGTACATGAAATCATATTTTCCTATTTTCTCTGATTTCTCTATCTTGTCATAAATTTCTATCAGCCATTTCTCCTTTGATTTTTCTGTCTTCCTTCTCAATTCATTATTTAACCTCCTGTAGTTGCGCTTCCCTTCTTTTGTATTTACAGTTTTCCATTTCCTGCTATCATGTGCATTTAGCCATCCCATACCTACTGTCACCTTAGTGCAAACTCCGTTTCCTACGTCAAGAGGTGAAGAATATGAGCCGTGGATTGGCTCGTATGGATAGAGGTCTTTTGACTGTGACGCCTTTGACGCTGTTACTTAGAAACGAGTATTACAGCGTCCTGCCAGCGGGCTCGCCAGGCGCCGCCTGCCCGATTTAGGAGTGCTGTTCGTCAATCTGGCCCTGTGTGTGAGTTCCTCGTTGAGTGCTTTGGAGGTTGCGTGCTGCGGCTGACCACAGTATATGGCCGTAAGCCGCGTGCTGCAGCGTGCCAAGCTGTTCCCACTAGCCCGTTGGCGGAGACGCACTAGATACACTGTATTTTGTGGAGACTTGCTACTGACAGACGCCGGCTGAGCCTAAGGAACGACCAGCGGCGCACCGAAACCTATCAGTTTGGTGAGAAACCTCTTAAGACACAAGCTTTCAGCTGATCTGCATTGCACAAAGAGTGACTTGTGTGGCTGCATAAGCGGAATCTTAGGTGTATTTATTCAAAGTGCCAAGCTTCGACAAGTAGGTAAGAAGACGAGGGCTAGTAGGAATCCTTGGGTAACAGAAGAAATATTGAATTTAATTGATGAAAGGAGAAAATATAAAAATGCAGTAAATGAAGCTGGCAAAAAGGAACACAAACGTCTCAAAAATGAGATCGACAGGAAGTGCAAAATGGCTAAGCAGGGATGGCTAGAGGACAAATGTAAGGATGTAGAGGCTTATCTCACTAGGGGTAAGATAGATACTGCCTACAGAAAATTAAAGAAACCTTTGGAGAAAAGAGAACCACTTGTATGAATATCAAGAGCTCAGATGGAAACCCAGTTCTAAGCAAAAAAGGGAAAGCAGAAAGGTGGAAGGAGTATATATAGGGTCTATACAAGGGTGATGTACTTGAGGATAATATTATGGAAATGGAAGAGGATATCGATGAAGATGAAATGGGAGATACGATACTACGTGAAGAGTTTGACAGAGCACTGAAAGACCTGGGTCGAAACAAGGCCCCAGGAGTAGACAACATTCCATTAGAACTACTGACACCCTTGGGAGAGCCAGTCCTGACAAAACTCTACCATCTGGTGAGCACGATGTATGGGATAGGCGAAATACCCTCATACTTCAAGAAGAATATAATAATTCCAATCCCAAAGAAAGCTGGTGTTGACAGATGTGAAAATTACCAAACTATCAGTTTAATAAGTCACAGCTCCAAAACACTAACACGAATTCTTTACAGACGAATGGAAAAACTGGTAGAAGATCAGTTTGGATTTCGTAGAAATATTGGAACACGTGAGGCAATACTGACTCTACGACTTATCTTAGAAGAAAGATTAAGAAAAGGCAAACCTACGTTTCTAGCACTTGTAGAGTTAGAGAAAGCTTTTGACGATGTTGACTGGAATATTCTCTTTCAAATTCTAAAGGTGACAGGGGTAAAACACAGGGAGTGAAAGTCTATTTACAATTTGTACAGAAACCAGATGGCAGTTATAAGAGTCGAGGGGCATGAAAGGGAAGCAGTGGTTTGGAAGGGAGTGAAACAGGGTTGTAACCTCTCCCCGATGTTATTCAATCTGTATATTGAGCAAGCAGTAAAGGAAACAAAAGAAAAATTCGGAGTAGGTATTAAAATCCGTGGAGAAGAAATAAAAACTTTGAAGTTCGCCGATGACATTGTAATTCTATCAGAGACAGCAAAGTACTTGGAAGAGCAGTTGAACGAAATGGACAGTGTCTTGAAAGGAGGATATAAGATGAACATCAACAAAAGCAAAACGAGGATAATGGAATGTAGTCGAATTAAGTTGGGTGATGCTGATGGAATTAGATTAGGAAATTAGACACTTAAAGCAGTAAAGGAGTTTTGCTATTTGGGGAGCAAAATGACTGATTACGGTCGAAGTACAGAAGATATAAAATACTAAAATGTAGACTCTCACGGCCGGAAATATCATGTCCATTATAATTATCCGGACTGTTATGCCGTGGTCGTTGATGAATTCTGTGTCGATTCCCAACGTTTCGTCTCCGACTGCGGGAGACATCTTCAAGGCGGTCCGTAGCTCGATGGAAGGTCCAACACACCCACTGGCTCGGTACTGACAGCGGACGTGTTGGACCTCCCATTGAGCTACGGACCCCCTTGAAGATGCCTCCCGCAGTCGGAGACGAAACGTTGGGAATCGACACAGAATTCATCAGCCGACCACGGCATAACAGCCCGGATAATTATAATGGACAAGATATAAAATGTAGACTGGCAATGGCAAGGAAGCGTTTCTGAAGAAGAGAAATTTGTTAACATTGAGTATAGATCCAAGTGTCTGGAAGTCGTTTCTGAAGGTATTTGTATGGAGTATAGCCATGTATGGAAGTGAAACGTGGACGATAGATAGTTTGGACAAGAAGAGAATAGAAGCTTTCGAAATGTGGTGATACAGAAGAATGCTGAACTTTAGATGGGTAGATCACATAACTAATAATGAAGTATTGAATAGAAATGGGGAGAAGAGAAGTTTGTAGCACAATTTGACAAAAAGAAGGGACCGGTCAATAGGACATGTTCTGAGGCATCAAGGGATCACAAATTTAGCATTGGAGGGCAGCGTGGAGGGTAAAAATCGTAGAGGGAGACCAAGAGATGAATACACCAAGCAGATTCAGAAGGATGTAGGTTGCAGTAAGTACTGCGAGATGAAGAAGCTTGCATAGGATAGGGCAGCGTGGAGAGCTGCATCAAACCAGTCTCAGGACTGAAGACAACAGCAGCAACAAGCTTCGATGCTTTTTTAAGTGTCGCGGCAGTGCATTCTGGTTCTAGTTGCGTTCCACTACAATTTGTACAGTTACAGATCATTGCCTCTGGGTTTTACTGTGGTGACCAGAGGCCTGGTCGCTACCCTCACGATTGCTACGATGAGCGGGACAAAGTAGACGACGATCGTGCCCTCCGTACCAACCACTCGGCAACAAGTACAATGTTGAACAGAATTAAAGGATCATTTCTTCTAAACCCCATGATTGTCTCCCATTAGCACTCGTAAGTCTCAAACTCCGCTCAAAGGTGATTACAATCTTCTTCTGTAATGATGCAAAAGTGTGACGTCCTGTGACGTCACCCTCGGTGTCGACGGCGCTTCAAACGGGAAGGTGTCGACACATGCGGAAGGAAGCCAAGAGCTTCATGCGAGGTGTTAAGTGGTTTAATGATGTCACATTAGCAGCAAATTTCACCATAATTCTGCTCAACGCCACACGATCTGAAGATCGTTACAGTCCCTTTATCCGACATTTCACCCCTTCTTTTGACGCCTCTGCGATGGAGGTCAGAACCGCGATGCCCAGCCTTGAAATCACGCGGTTTTCTTGTGGGTGGACGAGGAAAAAATTTCAGACACACCGTCGCTCAGAATCGAAAAGGAAAGGCCTCAGGGAGTGGCTTAATGCACGTCAATGAAACCACTCCTTTCATGGGGCATTGTTTCCCACACATTTCACGTCCAAAAACAACAGTTCCCAGTTCGATGGGCAACAGGAAGACGTTCTTAACGACCTTTGACACCGCTGACAGCCTTGGACTTTTCGACCTTTCTCTTACATAGTGGGGCTCCATCCACACAGGACGTGATCACACCTGTTTGGACTGCAGCAAGGCCGCAAATTTTGCGCTCGTGTACAGTTTGGAACCGCTAGAGGCCGTTAAAAACCATTCGACGAAATTTGAAGGGGTTCTGGGTGCAACAAAGTGTCCTTACGCTTTTTTAGTGTACCTATTTGACGCCCTCCTGTGGCGTAATCACAGATGGGTCCGACATTGATACATGCATGAATAAAATCGCGAACGATCCCTCTAAGACTTCCAAGTTCACCAAAACCCTCGGTGGCACCTGCCCACATTTATTGTTTTAGAAATGTAGCTTTACAGAGAAATCCTGTGAAATACTCATAAGCACCTCTAGGCAGGCAACTAGGCTCGGATGTGTGTCAAGTGGTTGCGACCTCCTTGGGTCACTTGCAATTTTTGTCTGTGAAGGTATATTTTTAAAATTCTCAATGACTATGGTCAAGTGTCACCGAGGGTTCTGCCGACTGGGAGGTCTTACAAGGGAACCTCCCCATCGCACCACCCTCGGATTTAGTTATAAGTTGGCACAGTGGATAGGCCTTGATAAACTGAACACAGATCAATTGAGAAAACAGGAAGAAGTTGTGTGGAACTGTGAAAAAATAAGCAAAA